>NC_143563.1:11511666-11815833 GCF_054136105.1 Typopeltis vanoorti
TGCAACACATCCAGGCCAAGCTGCTTTCCAGTAGGCATTTAAAGTTTGTGGTCTTATTTCAGCTATAGCAGATGCAACATGATTTAAACAGTCCAAAATAGAAAATTTTTTTCCAAACGTCAATTACTGTTAATGATTCATTTTATAGTTTATCCAATATAAATTGAAAAGTGTGCTTAAAGTAATATTTTTTAAAAGTAGTAATTATGCTTTGATCTAATGGCTGAATAATGCTTGTTGTATGGGTGGAAAAAACACTACCTGCACATTTGGATGTTCTAAATGCGGACAACTTTTTTTTCTCCATTGGGCCAAATTAAATCTTTAAAATAAAAATTAGCAAAATTTAGATTTATGATAATGAAAAGACAAACACTTATTCACATGCAAAATTAAACTTCACAGACACTCACTACTGCTTACACATTACTCACGTTACACCAGAATGTACTGCAACATGCTGTTCATTATGTACAACGGGGAAACTCTGAAATTGCATGAAATATGCACTGCATAACTTCAAAACCGCATAAAAAAGATACGCATAAAAAGACACCCAAATGTGTGTGGTGTATGTGTGTATATGTAATATTTCAGCTTTCAGCTCTTTAGACACAATTTTTAGTGAAGATTACAAATTAAATTTGGAAATAGATACAGAATTTGCAAAGCTGGTCTGATAGGAAGTCAAATGAATAAATTTATATGGAATAAAAGAGACATAAGTCAAAACACTAAACTAGCTCTATACAAGACAGTGTTCAAACCAATTTAACTTATGGATCTGAGAACTGGGTTTGAAATAAAACTCTTGATGAAAGACTGGAGAAAACAGATATGAAAGTTCTGAGAAAGATTACAGGAACAGATGATGTATCATATAAATGGCAATATTGTATTAAAAATAAGGATATTAGAAAAGAAATTGACATTGTCAGTTAGTATTCAGGAACATAATAATGGAAGAGGAGAGGTTAGTAAAATAAATGTTCTTTGTCAGGATGGAAGGAAAAAGACTTAGAGGAAGACCAATATCTAGGTGTTGAATGATACATTAAAAAGTGCCTTAGACGACAGAAATATAAGATCTGATAATATTAGAGTCCTGACAGATTAATTTGGAGGAAACATTTTATACAGTAATTCTCGTGGAAAGGCTTAGACATTGGTTATGCATTTTTTACTAAATAATTTAAGGAAATTACAATGTCAACTAGGATATACATTAAAATAAATTTTAATATACTTCAATATTTTGGCAAAGTCACGTTGCCATTTTCAAGAAACTTAAGAACAAGACACGTGCATGCAGGCACAATAAACAGTAAGTGAGGAAGAAGCAGGAAGCTATTATTTCTCCTAAAATCCTGATGTTGCCCCCTAGCGAGCAATGTTGGTATTCTTGGGCGATTGGGCTGAAGGTCTTCTGATGTAGGTTTCCCAAATATGAGGCAGTCTCATGCAGTCAAATTTGTTGAGGTTTGGATTGTTTCTTAGGGCTGAAGCTGATTCCATAAAAAGCCTTTCATATTTGTATTTACTACGGTGTATTATCGTGGCTTTCTTCCACCGTATTCTATGGCAGGTATCCAGCGCATGGTCAGCAAGACCAGAGTGGCTGTATTGGTGAAACGGATATAATCCTTGTGTTCTGAAATTCTGATTATTTGCTGTCCTGCCTGTTTGGCCAAAGTAGGAGTAGGACAGCGTACAGCTGCAAGGGACCTGGTATACATCTGGCAGGTCTGGGGGGGGGGGGGGTGTCTTTAGTAGAGCAGATAAGGGATGTCAATTTTTTATATGGTCTGTAACAAAAAGTTAAGTCATGTTTTTTTAGGATTTTTGTAATTTTTTCTGAGGTGCCTCGGATATAGGGTATGGTGATGGATTTAGAGTAATCCTTGTTGTGAGGGGGGGATTTTTTTTGGGGAGGGTAGCCATTGGCTGAGAAAGTGTTGAGAATGTGGTTTAGTTCTGTGGTTAGGGCATTGTCATTTGAACAGACAAGTTTAGCCCTGTTGTGTAGTGTCTTAATGACTCCATATTGTTGTTATTAAAAAGTATATTCAAATTTATTTTAATGTATATCCTAGTTGACGTTGTAATTTCCTTAAATTATTTAGTAAAAAATTTTATACAGTACTATTATACTATTGTGCATCCCTCCTCCTGAAGGTATGTGTCAGAAATTTGATGGTGATCATGAAAAATATATAAAAAAAATTTAATAATATAAAAATAATGAAAAATATGAAATATCTAAAAGATAAAAAGAACTTCATTAAAACCTAGCTGCTTTTCTATAAATTTAAAAACTTACTTGTTTTTTGCATGTGCAGTTATTAAAGAGTTGAATACTGTTTCAGTGATAGGAAATCCTTTTTCTTTCATGCCTTCTAAAATTTTACTGAAAAATATGTTAAAAGTTATTTTATTGATAAAATATAGTATAGTGTAATCTAAGTAAAATAACTCTTATCAAATAATTTAAGACCTGTTATTAACCTATCTACTGGAGGTGAATGAAATAGTAAGACCAAACTGCACTTCTTATCCATGTATTCAAGGTGTTACAGAATTGTATCCAGATGTAGCTGGACATCTATAGACATTGTGGCCAGTTGGAGTGTTAAATCTGAACCCTTTAAAAACTACTTATACAACTGAGTCACCACAGCCATTAAGCTGAGGCTTTTTTTTTTTGTGCAAAAGCAACTAACCCATGATTGGCCTCTTTTCAACTAGGCTCAGTGGCCTGTTCCTATGTTAAATGCCTTTTAAAACTTAATTTTCATAGGACAAGTTAGTTAGCCCTATAATAGGGCTAACTAACTTGTCCTATGAAACCTGTTAGACTTGACTGATCTGAACTATTTTTTGCAAAATGTCTCTAAAAATTCCTCATGCCATTGACAGGACCACAACCTTAGCAAGCAACATGACAAAACTACTCAGCTATAGATCCTTGCTAATTACTGGTTTGGTTTATTTCGTCAGGTGATAATCCCAAAAGACTAACCAAGATTTGATGAAAACTGCAGAAAAGCTCCTCCTATCAGCAAGAAAATGTTTGGAAATTTATAGCACATTAACACCGTGGGTAGGCTAAGAGTTAAATGCTGGCCTGGTTGCAGAGTGGTAAGCATATCTTTTATGTTATTTATGTGTGGTTCTCACCCATGAAGGGTTGTTAGCAAACCTATAATACATTTGTATCGTGGGTAGGCTAAGGATTTGTTTTTCCATTTTTATCAATTTTATATATTTTTTGTCAATTTTGGTATCACATACCCTGCCGTATAGACCAAACATGGAACATTTTCAAACCACTTCAGGCCTCCAATAAGTGGGATGGTGGTCTTATACCAGACAATGAATCATCACAATCATGAACATTCATGGCCACAGTGGAATTCGAACTCACAACCTGTTGGTTGGAGAGAAAGTACACTAACCACTCAACCAACCTAACCAGATATCTCCTCTCTAACCAATAGGCTGCAAGTTCCAATCCTCCTATGTGCGTGGCTTTTTGCAGCTGTGTTAGAGATGAAACCAAATTCGTACATGACCATCACCCTGTTTAATAAAAGACTGAAGTGGTTTATAAAAGTTTGTGTTCTAGAGTAGGGATTTTTTTTTTTTTTTTTTTTTTAATATTAGACCAATACACAAGAGGTTGGTTGGTCAACCTATAATACATTACTACCAAGTATGGGAAGAGGTTATATTCGAGTTATATTAGAGGTTATATTCGAAGTTATATTAGAGGTTGTATTCCTGGGGAAATAGAGGCTGTTCCAGAGCAGTGCAGCAGGAATGAAAGAGGAGGAGAAACTTGTTCTGTGGATTAAGAGTTGGACTGTGAAGGGATGGTAAGTGGTAGCAGCTGCATGTTTCAATGGATTTGTTGGGGGGGGGGGGGGGGGAATTGCTTTGCCAGTTGCCAGATCTGATCAAAAGCCTTTGAGACATAATCAAATGCAACCACACGGGATTCAGCAAACTTTTCTATAGTACTTATCCCAAGGTGGGTGATATAGGCGAGCACATTCCTTGTTGACTGGCATTCACAAAATCCATACTGGTGGCTGTTTATTAGATGAGTATCTTTGAGGTAGCATAACAGTTAGGCTGATGGTTCTTTTTATTACTTTGGAAAGGATTGAGAAAGAGAAAGACTAGGCAGGAATTTGATGATAAGGATTTATCACCCTTCTTAGGAATGAGTTATACACAGGCTAGTTTCGAGAGCATAAGGTAGTTAAATACCAGTTAAAATGACAACATAGTACAGGAGTCAACTCTGGAATGCAATTTTTCAAGAAAATTGGAGGAATGCCATCAGGACCAGAGGACTTTTTGATATCTAATTTGAACAATAAGATTTTTCTAGTCACTTCCTGAAGAAGGGTCACAGGGGGCAATGAGTGTTGAATGGTTGGGAGACATTTACCAAAATCATCCATGCATGCATTTGAGGTGAAGCATGATTACAGGAGATTTACTTTTTTCTGTGGGTGACAACGCAGTAGAACAGGGATGACCAACGTCTAGTGCATTGGATGATTAGAGGTGGTGCATTCAACTGCAATGATGATAATAAAAAGTAAGCTTACCCATGTGGCGGATCGGGGAATGCTCGTCACAATTTACTATGACGGGTAGGAGGGAAATAAAATGCCTCCAACAGACCAACAGAACAGCACTTTTCACATAGGTCAGTCTGGGGGCCTCAAAGATGGCGGCCCCACCACCAGACTCGGGTGCTGAAGGCTAATCTCCCTACTTAAAACTTCACACATTAAAAGAAACAACAAAGAAATAGCTGAATTGCCTAAATGGTTAACGACAAACTGGAAAGAAGCAAAAGAACAAGCCTTGAACAGGACAGCATGGGAATCTCTTTGGCAAAATCTCAACAATTCAAAGTAGAAGAGATTATAGAAGAAGAAGAAGTAAGCCTATTTATGCAAAGAGCGTTAACCAAAAACCGATTTGGAGGGGGAAAAAAAGCTAAAAGTTAGTAATTATTTTTAGCAATTTTATTGTTTTGTGCATATCTTTTGCACATTCACTTGTTTGATCCTGAAGCAATAAGTGTTGAAACAGCAGTGTGTCGCATATTTTTCTCAGTCAGTTTTACAATTGATACTCATATACTACAGAGTTTGTGCTCTGTTCATCCTTTGTGAACATTTGCAGTTTTGTACTTTTTTTTCAAAAATTAAGCTTTGTTTTCACATTCAGTTATCATGGTGCAAAAGAAAATGAGCAAAAGAAAAATAGAAGGTGATAGAAAGTGCAAATTCAATGAACAGTGGGAAAATTATTTCTTATTTATAGTGAATCCATTAGGAAAACTGTTGTGCATTGTTCGTGAAAATACTTTCTCATATAATAAAAGACATGATCTCAATAGATACTATAAAATACATTAGGCTGAAATAGAAGGAAAAACTGAAGCTAGTGCTTGGGTCTGAGTTACAGAGAGAATATGTGATTAAGAAAAAGGAAGAAATCAAAAGAAAATGAAATATGTTTGTTAAAAGATGTTAGGAAATCTTTAAGGTACCTGTGGTATGACTATAAAGAATAAATTACACAATAACCACAGTAATTAACTTTAATGAAATGAAAGTACAGATATTTTTACACTGAAAATAACAGTACATCATCACTGCATAGAAACAAGCAAATCAAAGAAGGTTATCCAGTAAGGCCCACTGTGAATTGTATTGACTTTCCCACCTACAGAATTGCTAAATTTCTGTCATGTTTATTAACTGCACATACTGGACAACCCAGATCATTCATCAAGAATTCCACACATTTTTTGAGAAAATCAAGGATATTCAAATACAAGAGTCAGATTTGTTAGTCAGCTTTGACATTGTTTACCTCTTTACCAACATTCTATTATCTGACACTGTTAATTTACTATATGATGATTACCCTCCTGATATATTCACAAAGATTTTTGAATTTGTTATAGAATCAGGATATTTCAACTGGAAAAACAAGATATATAGACAAGTTGAAGGACCAGCCATGGGTAACCCTCTGTCTCCACCTTTGGCAAACTATTTCTTTATTTTTGAACCATCTGGAAGATACCTTGTTTTCATCCATTCATCCCCAACCCTCTCATTGGTTTCATTATGATGATGATTCAGAAAATGAACTTACCACTTTCCTGCAACAGATCATAGCCTTCACCCACGCATTCAATTCACCATGGAAAAAGAAAAGGCTGACAGTTTACCGTTTCCAGACATCCTTCTTACATGCATAGCCCCAGTAATTTATCAACCAGTGTTTATCAAAAAACTACCTTTACTGGCAGATACATTCATCAAACGTCTGCTCATCACATCTCTCAAAAAATTGGTGTTATCAAGTCTTTAATTAAGAGCACATAATGTGTACTCCTCTCTCTCAAGCTTACAACAAGAACTTCTCACTATCAAAATGTTAATGGAATTTAATGGTTACAACCCTAATTAAATGTGGCAGATAATTGACTCCTATGTTCCAACACCACAGGGTTCTAATTCCTTATATTTCTGGCATCTCTGAACCAACTGGTAGAATTTGAAGAAGTATCATCTCATTCCCACATATTTTCCTATCAACAAAATTTCTCATCTGTTAACATCTACAAAAGATGAACTATCACCTCTATCATTAGTTGCCATTTACCAAATATCGTATGAATATAATCTAACATACTTTGGGCAGATAGGCCATTCTGTGGAAAAAAGAATTAATGAACATCAATATTATATCGAATACACAAAACCTCAAAAGTCTGGTCTGGCACAACATTGTATTGACACTAAACACAGTATCCAGTGGGATAAAGCTCATCTCCATACAAGCAGGTTTAAATATGAATGCTTTTTAAAGAAAGTTGCCAAGGTCCTTTTACATCAGCCAAAGCTGGATTGGAACGATTGTCTCTCTCTCCCAAAAGTTTGGGAGATTCTTATTTTATATAACCATCAAAAATAGTTTTTAATAATGTTATTTATTAATATTAATTTCTAGCATGCAGCAACAGTTTTTAATTGGTAAATTATTGGCTGTTGTATGTACCTTGTATTCCTGTTTCTTTGATTTGCTTGTGTCTACACACTAATGATGTACTGTTATTTTCATTACAAAATATCTGTACTTTCATTTCATTAAAGTTAATTACTGTGGTTATCATGTAAGTGTTATATCATAAAATAATAAAATATCATAAAATAATTTATTGTTTTTTAGAAGTTAGGAAAATTTGGCGAAGACAGAAGTGTCCTATGAAATTGCTATAGCGTTGGCCAATAAACAGTCTTTCTTTGATTGAGAAGAAATTGTTAAGCCTTGTCTCCAAATATTTGCAAGATGTCTTGGTGATTAAAATATTGAAAGTAGACAAAATTGCTCTGTCAAAGCAAACGGTTATGAGATACATAAAAGAACTCTCCCATGATGTATCTGAGAAACTGAAAGACTTGTCCATGCTTATACTTTCGTTTCTTGAGCTTTAAAATCAATCTACTGATATATGTGATGTAGCCCAGATAAGCATTTTTATAAGGGGAATTGATGATAAGTTTAGTGTTTTTGAAGAACTTATCGGTCTTGAATCACTTCATGGAAAAATAATAGGATCATACATATTTGAGAAAGTAAAATCATTCCTAGAAAATCTACAAGTAGATTTCAGTAAACTCATCAGTGTTTGTACTGACAGAGAGCCATCAATGATAGGTAAAGCCACTGAGACTGCAACTTTGCTTGAAAACTTTTTTTGTCATCCTTTACTAAAATATCACTGCATTATACACTAAGAGTCACTGTGTGGAAAAACATTAAATTTGCAGCATATTATGTTATTGGTTGTGAAATGCATTAATAAAATTAGAGCAAGAGGATTAAACAGAAGAGAATTCAGAGAATATCGTGAAATATTAGATTTGGAATGTGGCATTCTCATTCTTCATTGTAAAGGTGTGCTGGCTTTCTAGAGGACAGGTTCTGAGTAGATTTTGGAAACTGAAGAATACTATTATTATTATGGGTATCTCCATGGAGTCAGTAGACTCATTGTGGGAAGCCCAAACTATCAAAACAATATCTATCATACCTCCTCTTGAATTCATTAACAGACGAAGAACTCAAAACTGAGTCAGGCACTGCATTCCACTCATTCACCACCTCCAGGTGAAAAATCTAGTTCTCACACCATTGTTAACCACACTTTTCCTTATTTCCAGGGATGACCTCTTGTTCTTCCATCACTATCACACAGATGAAATATTTCCCCTGCGTCAATCTTATGAAAACCTTTTAGTAATTTAAATATTTCTATCATATCCTCTCTTCTCTGCCTATCAACCAACCTCTGCAATCTACAACATCTCAATCTATCAATGTATGGAGCATTTTTAACATCACTCACCAACTTAGTCACTCTCCTCTGAACCTTCTCCACAACCTCCACATCTCCAAGGAATCCAGGTGACCAGACTTGAGCACAGTAATCCAAATGTGGAAGTATCAATGCCTCATAAAGGGGAATAATAACCTCTTTATCTCTGGATGTTAGTGTGTTCTTCAATAACCAAGTAATCCCATGTGCAATCTTGGACACCTTAGCAATGTGCTCTCTGAACTTCATCTCCCTCTCCACCAACATCCCCAAGTCCATAGCCTCATCAATCTCTTGGAGTACCGTTCCATCAATGTGGTACTACACAGCTGGTAATCTTTTAATCCCAAAATGCATAACTTTACACTTTTCCACATTGAACTGACATCCATTATCTTTTGTCCATTTTGCTAGCTTATTTAAATCATCCTGCAAACTCTCAACATCAGCTTGATTTTTTATTGTGCTGCCCAATTTTGCATCATCAGCAAACAACTGAATATCTCCCTTCAAGCCATTTCCAATATCATTTATGTACAAATTAAACAATAATGGCCCGAACACAGAGCCCTGAAGCACACACCACTGGCCACCTGCCTCATCCTGGACTTTGCTTGTCCATACACCACTTTCTGGTATCTCCTTGAGCCATTCTCTTATCCATATCACCAGTTTAGTATCCATCCCCCATCTGCTATAATTTGCGCAAAAGTATTCCATGGGGTATCCTGTCAAAAGCCTTAGTAAAATCCAGAAGTATGACTGCATAGCCATTTCCCTTGTCCAACTCCGATGTCATCCTATTATAAAAAGTTAATAAAATGCTAAGGCAGGATAGACCTTTAACAAAACCATGTTGGCACCTATAGAGCATCATGTTCTGATCTACCCATCCTTGAATTCTGTCTTTAACCAACTTTTCCGATACTTTTACCACCACTCCCGAGATGGTGATTGGTCCATAATTAACTACCACAGTCTTAGAGACACATTTATACAAAGGAACTATTTGCCTTCCTTCCACTCCCTACGGACCATATAGGAGTTCAAACTTAAGTTAAATAACCAAGTAAGAGGCATCGACGATTCTTTTGCACATTCACACAACACCTGAGCTGATATTCCATCTAAACCTACAGCAGTGTTTGCATTTAAATACAGTTCATAAACATAAATATAATTTTCCAGAAGAGAAAAATGAGCTGCCTTAGGAAAGAGTCCTTTTATGTGATAACAACTGGCTGTTTGATTTAGCATTTTCAGCTGATGTTACCAACCATCTCAATGATCTAAATTTGAAACTGAAGGACAAAGTATGTTCTTTGCCCTTCAGTTTGTTCAGTTTCTTCAAACTGAACAAATTGTTTCTTAATTTAGTAAATGATATCAATGCATTCAAGATGAAGTCAAAACTGTTTACCTCTCAATTAGAAAATGAGAATTTGAGCCAGTTTCTGCATTTAAAAGAGCAGAGTGGATGTGCTGAAGATAATGGCAATTTTACAAAATATATTGAAAAAATCAGGTTATTGCAATCGTCTGCTGAAAGTAGTTTTCGTGATTTTGCTACGAGGACTGCATACTTGCATTTAGAAACCCATTTTCACTTAGTGAACAAAAAATCATAAAGATGCCTAGTAACATACAAATGGAACTAATTGACTTGAAAACAAATTCATTATTGAACATGAAATTTCATGAGCTTCTCTCAGTACCAAATACTTCCAACGTGATTAATCCTGGCAATCATTACCCTGTGAGCATTTTCCAGAATTAAGAAAATTTGCCAAGAGTTATATCCCGGATGTGAACAAGCATTTTCTGCCATGAAACTGATTAAAAATAAAATGAGGTTGAGAATGACTGATTCAAATTTGAAAAATTCTCTCCTGCTCTCAGTAACTAATTTAACATTAAACATTAAACTCCAAACATTAAAAGCTTGGAAAAATCAAAACAGACTCAAAATTCTCATTAAAGTAAGTAATGCTTATCTTGTTTTTATATTAAGTTAATATATCATGTCTATACTAACATATTTTACTGGGAATTTTTAAGGGTACAAGAGTTGTTGGCACATCTGAACCTGTACATGAAAAAATTTATGCATGGAACATTTAAGGTTGGTCACCTCTGCAAGAGAACCATCTGGGTGCAGTAGTGGCGGGAGCAATATTGGTCAAAAATTATAGCCAATTGCTTTGGAAAGAGACAAAAAGGTATAACTGTCACTTGATACAATGTAAGTTTCTTGCTTTTGGCTCTTTGAAATCAGTTTTGAAATCAATTATAGATGTCTTTGATATATGCAGTAAGCAAAGGTGAAGCTCTTGATGATAGCCAGTTATGGTATGCTTAGTTCTTCGGTTATATAACCTTGGCACATCTTTTGGAAAATCGTGACTTACTTAAGAAATAGGAATTTAGTGAATAATAGGGAATGTATGCTTTCATATATTCTCCATTCCCAGAATGATGTAAACCACAGTGAGGATTACTTCAGCGATGTGTTCAATGCATATGCTTGGGTCAGAAGGCCAAAAGCAATAATCCAACTAAGGGAATGAGGTGTAGAAGTCATGGAGTCATCTTATTTGGGATTCTTATAATGCCAGACAACTCCTAGTTGAGAATGGTTATGTGAGTGCTTTTCAGTTAGAGAAGTGATAAGCACAAGGATGTGGTAAGAATTACCTAAGTGAGATTCAATCATCTAAGTATACTTGGATGGTCACTAGTGAGGAAGAGGTCCAAAGTGTATGGAAAGTGGTTTGGGTTATCTGGTACTCTGGTGGGCATGTGAACAATTTGTGTAAGGTCATCTGTAATGGCAAATCATTCAGCATCTCTACCTGCTTTGTCTGAATAGTTTGAGAAGGAAAGCTAGTTGGTACTGTGAACATTAAAATCTCTGAGGAAGAAAACCTCACTGTTGGGTAAATTGGACAGAAGGACATTGATGTTTAGTGTCTGCTGCATGCATCTACTATAAATATTTCCATGGTAAATGTTCATCAGAAGAATATTCAATAATTCCCACCTCTCAACAAAATCCATTGAAACATGTACTGTGTGACCACAGATACAAGACCCCTTGACACTTCTGTGCATAGAGGAAGAAGGCGAATTCATTACGATAATAGGGTAATCAATGCATTTCGTGGGATGAGTGTTTATCATTATACTTTGGAAAATTTTCTTTTTTTTTTATGAAAATTCAAGACTTCAAGACTGCACTCTATCATCTGCAGTTTTCACAACCTAATATAATACTCTAATTCTTTTAATTCATACTCCATAGTTTCATAGGATTTTTTTTCACATTTTTGATCACACATTAAAAAAAAAACTTAGTACAGCATAATCAATAGCATGTGTCTCTTCACTTTCTAATGATGTACAATGTTGCACAACCTACAAGATCCAAAGTTTATTTAATTAAACAAAGTTCCATGAATTGTGCCTATGTTAATGCAACAAATATAATTTCAAAAGAGTCAAAATTTTATAGCAATTGTTAATACCCTTGATTATTTTCATTCATCCTCCATCATGGTTCAATAGTTTTGTTTTGTTTTTCCCCAACATATTTTGATCATATGTAAAAAAAATTGTATGGAATAATCAACAGTATATGTCTCTTTACTTTCTAATCACATATTTCACAATTCACCATGAAACACATCTGAGACTAGTAAAAATATGCTATTGCACAACCTACCAGATCCCAAGTTTATTGATTAAACAAGGTTCCATGAGTTGTGCTTATGTTGATGCAACAAATATAATTTCAAAACTTCTAGTTTTACAGCATTCCTTAATACTCTGATTATTTTCATTAACTTTTAGTTTTATGGCATTCTTTAATACTCTGATTATTTTTATTCATCCTCCATAGAATCATTGTAGCAATTCCGATTACTCTGATTCTTTTCATTCATCATCCACAGAGTATCATAGTTCGATAGCTGTTTTATTTTCTTTTTTTCCTCTCCTGACATATTTTGATAATATGTAAAAAAAAGATTTATATGGAATAATCAACAGCACATGTCACTTTACACTCTAATGATGTATTTCACAATTCACCATGAAACATATCTGACTAGTAAAGATATTCTATTGCTCAACCTACCAGATCCCAAGTTTATTGATTAAACAGTTCTTTTGTTTTTTCCCCCCACACCATATTTTGATCATACATAAAAAAGATTTGTATAGAATAATCAACAGCATGTGTTTCTTTACTTTCTAATGATGTATTTCACAATTCAGCATGAAACACATCTGAGACTAGTAAAGATATTCTATTGCACAACCTACCAGAGCCCAAGTTTATTGATTAAACAAGGTTCCGTGTGTTGTGCTTATGTTGATGCACAAATATAATTTCAAAACTTCTAGTTTTACAGTACTCTGATTATTTTTATTCATCCTCAATAAAATCATTATAGCAATTCCTAATAGTCTGATTCTTTTCATTCATCCTCCACAGAGTATCATAGTTCAATAGGTTTTTTTTTTCTTCCTCTCCTGACATATTTTGATCACATGTAAAAAAGATTTGTATGGAATAATCAACGGCATGTGTTTCTTTACTTTCTAATGTTGTATTTCACAATTCATCATGAAACACATCTGAGACAAGTAAAGATATTCTATTGCACAACCTACCAGAGCCCAAGTTTATTGATTAAACAAAGTTCCCGTGAGTTGTGCTTATTTATTTATTATTATTATTATTATTATTATTATTATTCCTGACACCTCCAAGGAGTCGGAAGACTCATCGCAGGAGGACACCTACAACTGTCTCAACCACTACACCAAACTTCTACTACGAATTATCTCAATCAACGCCATCTACTGCACACCTCTACCACCACAACTAGTATTTTTGTTTGTAAATTGCGTGTGTTCTGAAGGGCCGATTTGTCTGTATGCGGGATGAAAAACCCGAGTTTCCCGGAGAAAAAACCCTGCTACCTCTGTAGGAGATTGGCTAACTCGCCTTCGATTGAAAATCATCCAGATAAAGATTCCTCCCGTCACGACAAGAATTGAACTTAGGCCTATTCCAATCGAAGGGTGCAATGTACTGTCGTTCTTCCAATTGTGCTACATTCTTTTTCATAACATTCGTTGCATCACATAATTAAGAATAGGCACTTAATTATGTTGATGCAACAAATATAATTTCAAAACTTCTAGTTTTACAGTACTCTGATTATTTTTATTCATCCTCAATAGAATCATTATAGCAATTCCTAATATTCTGATTCTTTTCATTCATCCTCCACAGAGTATCATAGTTCAATAGTTTTTTTTTTCCTCTCTTGACATATTTTGATCATATGTAAAAAAGATTTGTATGGAATAATAAACAGCATATGTCTCTTTACTTTCTAATGATGTATTTCACAATTCACCATGAAACATATCTGAGACTAGTAAAGATATTCTCTTGCTCAACCTACCAGATCCCAAGTTTATTGATTAAATAGTTCTTTTGTTGTTGTTTTTTCCCCACCATATTTTGATCATATGTAAAAAAAGATTTGTATGGAACAATCAACAGCATATGTCTCTTTACTTTCTAATGATGTATTTCACAATTCACCATGAAACACATCCGCTTCCTTCTGAGCCTACTAAACACGAAAACAGCGATAAAATCACTTAAAACAAATCCAAACATAGTAATAACCAGAGCCGATAAAGGAAATGCCACCATTATTTTAAACCGTACCACTTACGTAGAAAAAATGAATCTGCTGGTCTCTGACAATAACACATACAAATTAGTTAACTACAACCCAACCAACAGAATAAAAAACAAAACAGAGAACCTACTTAAGTTATCTTCGGGCCAATTACCACTTGGCCCGAAGATAAGGTCAAAAAACTATTTCCTCACTACACGCGCTCCCCAAGAATTTATGGGCTACCGAAAATTCACAAAGAAAACACACCGTTAAGACCTATAGTTGAAGGAATTGATAGCCCTACGTATCACTTAGCCAAAACATTAGGAGCAACACTCAAGGAGTTGGTAGGTCATTCCTCCTCCTATATCAAAAATACACAACACTTCATAAACACCATCAAAGTCATTAATATTAACAAAAGATGATTTATTAGTCAGTTTTGACGTCTCTGCCTTCTTCACAAATGTCCCAATCAATGATACAATCCTTCTCCTACAGAACAAATTCCCTCCAGATATCACGGCGCTCTTTACACATGTATTACGGTTTGGTTATTTTGTATGGCAAAACGCCTTCTACTTACAAAAAGAAGGCACAGCCATGGGCTCGCCATTATCCCCCTCATTGCTAACTTTTACATGGAACATTTTGAGCAACTTGCCTTAGGTTCCTTCCCTTTAAAACCCAAAGTCTGGCTTAGATATGTTGATGACGTTTTCGCGATCTGATCCCATGGCCGCCAGACATTAGACACATTCCTTAGCCACCTAAACAAACAACATAAACGCATACAATTCACAATTGAAATTGAAAAACACAACACATTTCTGTTTCTGGATACACTTGTCACGTCTTCCCTCTGGCAATCTTTCCTTCAATGTTTACCGGAAACCGAAACATACGGGAAAATATATATACATAAACTCCTACCACCACCCAACACAAAACTAGGTGTCATCAACATGCTAAAAAACAGGGCGCAGATGATCTGTTCCAATGAACAGGCACTAAAAGACAATTTAAAATTATCTTTAATACTTTCCAAAAAAACGGATGCAGCCAAAACACTATTAACAAAATTTTCTACAAAACCTCAATAAGAAACAAAGACAAACCAGACTACAGTAAAACTATAACCATTCCTTACATTAAAGGAACATCAGACAAAATAAATAGAGTACTACAAAAATACAACCTCAAAGCCACCTTTAAACCCCCAAAATTAAAAAGCTTACTCAACTTGTTAGTTGAGTAAGTTGATTGATAAAGATTATTATCAATCAACTAACCCACTCTGGAGAATACCGGATTTATTGTACTTGCAACATACCATATATAGGAAAAAGGATGCACAATTCCTATCAGACAAAAAATAACATAAACGACACATTAAATATAATAATTATGGTGAAGTTGGCCTTTCTGATCATGCCCTGAATTCCTTACACAGAATTGACTGGAAAAGCACTAGCTGTCTACACGCACTAAAACATGGTATGGACAAAAATTCAAGGAAGCATGCGAGATTATTATCAACCACCCCAATCTGAACAATAATGATGGTCTAAAAATCCGAAACATATGGAAGGTATATATTCAACCCACGGAAAGTTCCTCATTAAGAACAACTATAAAGGACTGTAAAAAATCAAGTATCTTAAAAGCAAAAATAAGAATTGTAACACTAAAATAGGACATCATTGTTTCTGAAAGAAAACCATCTGAAAGAATGTTTATTCCTGTCATCGTAAATAGAATTTAGCTTGATGTAATTTTTTTTTTTTTTTCACTAGACGTCATGCCAGTAGAATAACATGTGATCAAATCATTGTTTCTTTAGCTTACAGTTAATAATGTAACTCAGCTTGTCTCGTATATTGATGTGTACTCCAGATCTTGATGTGAAGATCGAAACATCGGGATAATAAAAAGTTTTTTAACATGGTTGTAAATTCCATAAATTTTAAAATGAACATCTGAGACTAGTAAAGATATGCTATTGTACAACCTACCAGATCCTAAGTTTATTGATTAAACAAGGTTCCATGAGTTGTGCTTATGTTAATGTAACAAATATAATTTCAAAACTTTTAGTTTTATAGCAATCCCTAATATCTGATTTTATTCACATTCATCCTCCATAGAGTATCATAGTTCAATAGTTTTTTTTTCTCCCTCCCCTGACATATTTTGATCATATATAAAAAGATTTGTATGGAATAATCAACAGCATGTGTCTCTTTACTTTCTAATGATGTATTTCACAATTCATCATGAAACACATCTGAGACTAGTAACTCCCTGACATATTTTGATCATACATAAAAAAAAGCTCTGTTTGGCATAATCAATAGCTACAGGAAATAGTTAAATAACATTGGTAATAATTTGCGGCCCTATCTCATTCAACACTCTATTGTAAAGTGAGTGCTATAGTTCCCCTAGATTTCAATCATCGTTTCAGAAGATGAGCACAGAGATTCAATCAGATTATTTTGCTATCCATTCCATAATGTAGAATTTTCCAAACAGAATGGAAGGCTTCTGTAGAAAGCCTTCCATTCCTTCCCCCACGTCATTAATATAATAAATGAATAATAATGGATCAAGAAATGACACCTGTGGTATACCACTGGTCACCTTAAATCCCCCAGACTCACATCCTCCATATACAATTTGTTGATATCTGTAGTCAACCATCTTGTTTTCCAAGCTAATAGTTTATAATCCAATCCCATATCCTTTAACTTATGCTAGAGAATACTATATTTTAGCTTGCCAAAAGCTTTAGCAAAATCCAAAAAGTATCATGATGTATCCATTCCCCTTATCTAACTCAACTGTTACATTACAAAATGTGAGCAAGTAGTTCAAACATGACCTTCCCTTAGTAAACTTATGCTGTTTATTGCAAAGTACAAATTCTCTGTCAACCCATCTCTGTATGCAATCTCTTACAAACTTTTCCCAAATTATCACCATCTCTCCAGAGATACTGATAGGTCGATAGTTAGCTGCATCAGTCTTTGCATTGCCTTTTTTTTTTTATGTTGAGCCTACACGAGAGGTTGGTAGATCATTACCTATAGTACATTAGTACCATGTAAGGGTTGAGAAAGAAAGTACTTGTTCACATTAGATCTGAACGACTGTAGATTGTATTCCCTAGGGAACACATCAAGGGGAAGACTGTTCTATAGTATAGCGGTTGCAGGGACGAAGGAGGAGGAGAAGAAACTTGTTCTGTGGGTTTCAAGGTGAACTGTGTAGTGATGTTGAGCAGCAGCTGCACGTGTTCCAATGAGCTTGGTACTAAGTGGGAGAATTATTGATGCTATTTCAGATGAACATTTTCCATGGAAATATTTGTAGAAGACACATAGTGCAGAGACCTATCGTCTGTGTGAAAGTGTGTGTGTGTGTGGGGGGGGGGTGAGTTGGTAAGAGATGGGTCATTAATAAGCCTGATTGCTCTTCTCTGTATGGAGTTGAGCAATTTGAGCGAGCTTTTGGGGCTCCACCCCATATGTGGGAGCAGTATTCGATGGTTGAGTGGATTTGTGATTTTATAAAGTTAATAGCTGTTCAGGGGTGAAGTAACATTTTGAGCGAAAGAGAAATCCTAGTTTTTTAGAAGCTGAGGATGCAATGGTTGTTATGTGTTTGTGCCAGGAGAGGCTTGATGTCAGGGTAATTCCAAGAAGAGAAATTTCAGATTGTCTGGAAATTTGGGTATTGTCAAAAATAATACTGGAAGAAACTGGTTATTTTTTCATGAGAAATGAGACAGTACTGGGTTTTATTTGCATTGAAACTGACTAGGTTATCTGAACCCCATTGGAGGATGGCTTGGAGGTCTGAATTAAGGGCAATGGTGGTTGCTGATCTGTAGGCTGAGGTGAGTTGTGTGGAATAAGGTTTATCAAAAGAATCAAGGTTTATCAATATTCAGTGTAATGGGATTATCAGACATTCTTTCCATTTCAGTGGAATCTTCTCTGTTCTGAGATAAATTATATAGCCTAATCAAAGGTACAGCCAGTTCAGCTGAATTCCATGATGATATCCCATCAGAATATCATAATGGAGGTGTTCTTCATCCTACAGCTAAATTCTTATTCAGTTTGTGCAAAAGCTCTGGTACCACCTCCTCCTCATACAAGTGTTTCTTCATCTGAAGAGGTAGCAATGAGCTCACCGTTGTATACACCAAGTTGATAGGTTTTAGCAAAATGGTCACTCATTGGTTTAAATATCTCTTCTGTATCTGGTTACCTGCATTCAGTAGAGCTGGTCTTTCATACCCATTCTTTTTCTTTTACTTGCAGCATAACAAGAAAAATCTGTTGGATCGTCTTCAGTTTGCAAATCCAGTTTCTTTTCATAAACTCAGCATTTAGTAAGATAGTTTAATTCTTTTGGCCTGCTCCTTAAAATTTTCATAACTGACATCATCCTTATGCACATGGTATTTCTTCCACATCATCCTTTTCTTGAGAATGTCTTGCTTAATAATATTGCACATCCATTTTACTCCTACTGCATTTATTCTTCAAACTCTTAAGGACACACATTCTGATACGGCATCAATTAAGTATTTTTTAAATGCTTCCTGTGCACTGCTAATATCCTTTGCTTCTAGCAACTGATACCATGGAACACAACCTAGTATATACCTCAGCTGGTCATAATTTTCTGCTTTGTAGTTCAGTATATGTAACATTTTCTGAATGGAACATCCATGAACTTAGCCACTTCTCAAATCAGTACAAGACGATCACTGTCATCAACCAGAAGCAGAACATTCACTCACATCTTTAAGTGAAACCCCTTCTCACACTAATCTGATGTGACACTCTTCTGAAGCTCCTTTTGTCACATACTGCTTGAGGAAATTATCTCACAACAGATCAGTGAATTCGGTTTCATTCTTCTTATGAGATTTCACTGCTATCCAATCAATGTTTGGATAATTAAAGTTGCTAATTAATTATATATATATATATATATATATATATATATATATATATATAAATTAGGAATTTGTTATCCATTTTGTTACCTTACTGCATCTATTGTGTTACCTTATTGTATCTCTTGCATTCTGCATGGTAAATATTATGTTATTTAACACAAGTTTTCTGTTGCTTTTATTTTTAACAGTATGTCAATTTTGTATTATTATAAAATTTTAAAACAGGTTTTTGCCTTGCAGAAGTCCAAATCCATGTTCGAGGCATTTGTCCACGTGAAAGGCGGAAGTATACAAGAAGGGGATTGCTTTGTAGGGTGAAGCTCCAATAGGGTAGAATGAAAAACTTTCTTCCTGCCTAATCCTGCTTTTTTTTACCACTTTCTGATCTGGTATTTTACCAAAGTTTTCTTCTGTCTAATCCTGCTGCCACCTGTTTTTTTTTTTTTTTTTTTTTTTAATTGGATTGTTAAATTGAACCCTGCAGAGAACCCCTGAAAACTGCTAACTAACAGGGCTCTGGCACATCCAATTCTATGAAGAGCATCTGTTCTAATCAGAAACATACTACCGCGTCAGGGGTGGCTGACATGCTGAGGAATGCAGTCTGGGATCTCAATGAGAAATATGCTACGAGAACACATGCTACTGTGTCAGGGGCAGCCGATGCATCGAAAGTTGCAGTCCAGAATCTTGATGAGAAATATGCTACGAGGACTCTCAATATACTTCAGCTAAACTAAACATCAACAGCACTCAAAAAAAGATGGAAGAGCTTAAAAACATTTCATACAAAAATAATATCCATATTGCATGCTTACAAGAAATGAAACTAAATCAAAATCTGAAGATTCAAATCAGAGGCTATCCAACATTAAGGAAAGACAGACTGGATCATTCTGGAGGAAGTCTAGCTATACTCTTATGGACAAAACACATTAAATATACAGAAATTGTATCAACTACAAATAGCAATATAAATAATAACACAGAGGTTCGAGTAGTCAAGATATTTTTACTAAAACGCATTATTACAATAGTCAATGCATATCACCCAGATAACACAGATATCAATACAGAACTAATTAAGCAACTAAGTCAAACAATGTCAGATGATACAATGATTCTTTTAGGAGATCTAAATGCCAAAAGCCCAACTTGGGACTCCCCACAACTAGATCGGAAAGGAGTGCAAATAGATGGAGTACAAGGAGTAAAAGGAGTTACAAGACATAATTGATGATCTAAATCTTGAGATCATAAACAACAAGAAAAATACATACCTATCAAAAACAACAGGCACAGAATCAGCATCAGACATCACAGCAGTAGATCATGAAACTGAGAGTCTTACCCAGTGGAAAATACTAAAGAATGCCATCAGTGTTCATAGATCTATTATCACTACCATTAATTTACAGTTAGACCAAAAACCACAGACAAAGAGATCTTGGAACTTCAGAAAAGCAAATTGGCCTAAATACACACAACTACTAGAAACATATTGCACTGGTACGGTGTACTAGTAAAGATCTTGATCAGCAACTACTAGAAGAATTAACTAACAACATACAGAGAGTAGCAAAAAATTCAATTCCCAGAGAACTCAGGAAAAACAATTGAGTTCCATTCTGGAATGATCATAATATCAATGTTATGATCACTGAAAGAGATAATATCAACAAACAGTTAAAACATTACAGAAGACAACAGAAGGAAGTTAACAGAATTAACTCAAAACATAGAAGATGAATTTCTAACTGCAAACAAAAAAAGTGGGAAGAATTCTGCAATAGACTAGATCCAAGAAGAGACTCACAACACTGGAATATCATCAGATTATTAAATAACACAACACTTCTGGATACTGATCCCTCTTAGAACACAATCTCCTCAGAAACTAATATAGCAGCTACAAACAAACAAACAAATGGCAAATATACTAGACAAACATTACTCTAAAGTAAGCAAACTGCAATACAACAAAGAAGACAAAAAGTGCAGGAAAATTGCAAAACATCTGCTAATACAATCCAGAACCTATCCTTCTAAAGACATCTTTACACAAGACCTCACAATGACAGAACTAAAAACAGCAATTAGTCAAATTGACCCTGACAAATCACCCGGAATAGATCTTATCTTTGGACACAAGATTAAAAACATGGAGAAAATAGCCACAAATTACCTTCTGAAGATATTTAACACTTCCTGGAATACAGATAAACTACCAAAAATCTGGAAAACATCAGTCATTATACCATTAACTAAAACCTAATAAAAACCCTGACTACAGACCAATAGCTTTGACTAGCACTCTCTGCAAACTAAATGAAAGAATAATACATACCAGACTTATGAACTGGCTCTTAGAAAATAACAAGATCAACTTCTACCAAATTGCATACGGGCCTCAACACAGTACAGCAGATCAATTATTTTATCTTTGCCAATCAGTCATAGATGGCCTTCAAGGAAAACCAAAGAAGACAATAGCAATATTCTTGGATCTCACAGCTGCCTTCGATCGTGTTTGGAGACAAAAATTAAGAAAAATTGCATACAATAATGGAATAAGAGGGAATGCATTAATTTGGATTTCTGATTTCATGAAAATGAAAGTAAAAGTTAATGGAATTTATTCCAACATCCATTGAAATTGGGCTGGAGTCCAACAAGGTTTTCTCTTAAGCCCACTCCTATTCCTTATCTATATGAACAATATCCATTCTCACATAACAAATCACACAAAAATAGAATGCTACGCAGATGATATAGCAATCTGGCACACAAGCAGTAATCCTCAACAATCTGAAAAAGTCCTAAATAATTCAATAAAAGGCTTAGAAAGATGGGCAAGGGAACTTAAATTACACACAAATCCAGAAAAAACAAAACTGATAGAAGAAATAGACACAATTTCAACCCCCAAATCAAAATATATAATACCAAAATAGAAAAAATAGTCTCTCCCAAATACTTAGGCCTAACCCTAGATACTGAAATGAGATTTACAATTCATGTTACAAATACAAATATATCTAATAAAGCTCTGAAAAAGTTTAATATCATCAAAAGGCTTTGTGGAACAAAGTGGGGTGCAAAACCAAGGACACTCAAAACTACATGTACTGCACTCATATGACCCACTATGGAATATGCCTCATAACTCTGGGCTCCAGCTTCTACTAGCTCAAAAGTAAAACTTGACAGAGTACAATCAAGAGCAGCAAAAATTATTATAGATGCAGTCTCATCCACAAATAATTTAAAAGCTCAACAAGAGTGTGAACTTCATATATTAGCAGACAAAAGAAAACTCTCCACAGTTAAATTCACTAACAGAATCAGGAGCCAACAACAGGAACACATCTCACTCAGGACTTTCGATACCTGGACAAGAAAATCTAGACTAAAGAGATCATCCATTTTACAATACAATCATGAAATTAGAAAACAGATCGACTTAGAACACCTGTCCATTGAAATAAGCAAAGAGCCATTCCTTTCCACTATTCTACCAAAAAAAACACAATGATAAACTTAAATCTCCTAGAACCTGTTAATCCTTTTTTGAACCTTGTTCAAAAAAGGATTAACAGGAAAAAAATAAAAGGCCTTGACACTATACATCACTTAAATAATCTAAACCATATCACTGCCTACACTGATGGATCATCTGATGAAGTACTCAGCCAAGGAGGTTCAGGGGTTTTTCTAACTCTACCTGGAGGCAAGGAAATGCAAATCAAAACCACAGCTGGCAAAATAGCTTCAAACTTCACTTGTGAATTAACAGCCATACAAACAGCTCTCAAGTTCTATCTCTCTAATCCAGCAATAAACATTATGGAAGGAATAACCATCTACAGCGACTCTAACTCTGCACTTGAAGCATTAAAAAATGGAAAAACAAAACTCACACAGGAAATTCATGAACAACTAACAATGTTAAATTTGAAAAATAAGAACTGTATACTGCAATGGATACCAGCCCATGTAAATATTGAAGGCAATGAAAGAGTAGACAATCTAGCCAAAGAAGCAAGACCTTAAAAATTACACCCACTATCACTGATGCTAACTTTGTTGCCAAAATAAGATTGGTAAAACAAACACTCGAGAAGAAGAATGAGATCAGTGAAATTAATGAAAATAGAGAAATAAACACAATCATCACCAGACTAAGGACAGAATATTTTAAAGGCATGAAAATTCAGCCAGACAGTAGTAGGAGCTATGAAGCATGCAAGAACTATCCAGGAGTTGAACTAACACCTGCCCATATCTATTCTGGTCCAGCAATTGCTGCTGCTCTACACAAAACTGACAATAATCCTAGAGAAAACTTTACTCCATCAAAGTTCAACAGATTACTAAAGCAGTTCTACAGCTCCACAGTCATATCGAGAAGCTCTTCAATGGACTTGACAACAACAAAACAAGTTTTCAGTATACCAATGTGGAGAGAGAGAGAGAACCATCTCCTCACTTGACAAGAGCATCTAGAAAGGGTAAAGTTCCATTTGGCTCTTCTTCTAGGGTAAATCTGACATGAGGATAAATGTATGACATTAAATTTTTGCAGGAAGATAGTTCTTGCTGTGTGTGATTCCAAATGGCAAAGACATCATCATCCACATAATGGATCCAAAGCAAAGGTTTAAGATTTAGAGAAGATATTTTTTCTTCTAAATGTTCTAGATAAAAGTTGTATAAAGTCAGAGAAAATGGTCACTTCATGGTAGTTCCTTCAATCTGTTTATACATTTGGTCATTCAAAGTGAATATTCTGAATTTATTTATTATAACTTCAGAATATCTGGATATGTGAATTCAGGAAATGTTGAATATGTGGTTTAAAAGGCTTGGGGATTATATTTATAAAGAACTTAATCATCTTTTCAGAAGTAACCTGGATATAAGGATATAAGGGATAGTTTTGCTGTGATCCTCTGTCAGATGAGGGAAGATAGGGCCATTTTGTCAGTTTTATAGGGGTTGTAGCTGGCTAAAAAGATGTAGCAAAGGTAATTAGAATTCTGTGCAAGAATTGTATCATGTGAACAAAAATTCTAGTTGTGTGTTTTGAGGATACTGTATTGGTGGGTTGGATGATTATGTAGCTGCTTATGTAAGTTCCTTCCAGTCATTCTGTAAAAAGACAATGAACCATTTTGAAGACATTTAACTAGTATCTAGAAAGGGCATTGTCATTTCCTTTCTGGTGGGAAGTGTATTTTTAAATTATAGTTATTTATATGCAGTAAAAATGTATCTTATAGATACTGACCATGGGGCTAAATAGGAAACATATTATCTATATATTGTAGCCAGACTACTGATTTAAGTGTAAAAGTGCTAAGTCTAGATGTACTAAATAGAAATTTCTAAATGGGAGGGGGCAGGGAAAGAAATTTGACAATGTGGTCAAAGGACGCTCAGTGGTACATTAGCAAACAGAGAAGTTATATCAAAGCTAAATGCTGACCTAGTTGGCAAGTGCAAGTACCCTATTTTCCAACCAATAAGCTGAGGATTCCTTAAATGCAGTGTATGGAATTTTTAATACAAGGAAATTGCATGTGCGTATGTTCCCACACACACACACATGCAATTGGTGGGAGGACAAGGGATTTTGTTGTTTGGTAAGTGTGTAAGAGGGAATGTCCATATTATCAACTACAAAATTGGGGGGGGGGGAGATTAACAGGTTTTAGTTCAATAATTTTAGTTCAAAGCTAGGTAGATGGCATTGGTGTAGTTGTGATCAGTGGGTGGAGATAGTGTTGTAGAGCAGGTGCCCTCCCTCAATGAGTCTTTCGACTACCTGGAGGTGTCAAATAATAATAATAATTCCTTGGCCAAGCTATAACTTTTTTTTCATGTATTAGGGTTTGTCATCTATGACAACCAGACAACATGCCCTTGAAATGGAAAAGACCTGAGTTTGCTTCTTGTCATGACAAGAAGAATCTGTATATAGTTTGTTAAATGAAGGCAAGTTAACTAATCTCATATAGCGGTATTAGGTATTTCACTTGGATATGCTCAGGCCTTTCGCCATATATTCGGTCAGAGAATACACTCAGTTAAGACAAAATTATGATTAATGGGCTGTAAATGGCATAGTGTGGATTGTGTAATGAGTAGATAGTGGACATCGAGTAATGTAGCCAGTGGATTATATAGGTCAGCGCTTCCCAAACTGTGGGTCGTGGCCCCCTTGGGGACCGTAGGTTTGTTGAGGGGGGCCGTGAAATAATGAAAACAAATTTAAAATGTTTTAAGATTAGTAGATTTTTTTTATTTTAAAAGAAACGTATTTAACTTTTATTATTTATTTTTTGTTATTTTTTATATTTTAATGGAAAAATTCACACATTGGTTGGTTCACAAACTTTGCTTCCTGCGTATTTTGGCGCTTAATGAATATTAGTAAATATTGCTTATTCATATGTTTCATTTCAAAGCAGTGGTTAATTGTATTTACTTCGAATGCTCTCCAGGGAAGCTCCAAATCTTCCTGTCCCTTTCATCACGCGTTCGTAATCAGGGACTGTTGATATTGACTTTATATACGTATCAAAACTCGTTTTATATTATCACTGTCATCCGAGCTAGTTTTCTGTTACCAATAAAAGTTTCGCATATACTTCACACATGAAAAAAAGCTTAAACAAGTTCATATGGGGAGATAGTAACTTGCTTGCAGTAGTAAACAACACTCTCCCTAACAGCCACTATACTGCAGAGGCAATAAAAACAAGTACTTTTATTATGCCAGTGAATAAGGTATGAGGAGTCTGTGTAATATATTTCTCAAGAAATAGCGCAATTAGAGACAACTGGGATAAAAACACACTAATTAATGAATCTCATGTCCCCTCATACAGAAACTATGCTGTATAGACTGAAACAAAACCATATGTTGCATGGGCAAACACAGTATCTAACTAAAAACTATTGTTATTAATTAGATGTGTGTGAGTTCGATTTCCCAAGACAGCAATAAAATTCAACCGACCGTGGTAAAATTCGTAAAAGTGTTAAAACTAAGTAATATATATATATATAATGAATGTTATGGCAGTTTCACATATGGAATTCGGTTGAAGAGAGTTAGCATTTCAACTCAATTGTCAGCTATGCTTTTATCTTTCGGTTGCGCGATCTTTTGTTAATACCGCACCAATCATATGCACGTTTTAATAACCTGCCTTTGCTGTCTGTTTCGCATTAGGCTTGATTACCGTAAAGAGAGAAAAGTCACCAAAGAGAAAAATGTTCCTGGTACGGGGATCCCTTATTCAGGTAATATTCACTAATTTCATGTTATCAGTCTGTGGTGTGCCAGTATCGATAAGTGGTGATATTATTTATCTATTCTACGTTAAAAAATTAAATTTAATCCTGAGATGGATAAGTAGCTGATAAAAAATATAAAAAAAATCCCCACGAACAATCAGAAGAAGCAGAAACAGACTCAAAAAAAGGAGTATTTCATATTTTACCAGAACAGCCCGCATCGTCTTCAGAACCAAACGGTAAGAGGCAAAAAATGTAATATATGCATTTGATTTTTGCAATATTCGCTGTGTATGTTTTGTATTGAATATAAATACAATAAATATTATTATAACATATCTCTCCATTATGATTTTTTTTCGAGGGGGGGCCCTGACATCCAGAAGTTTGGGAAGTACTGATATATGTTATAGCATCTTCCTGCAATTAGTTCCTTGGACTCTGTGGAGGTGTTATATAATAATAATAATAACCTGGTAAACTAAATGATCTTTCAGGAGATAATTCATTTTTTTTTTTCGTAATCTATTTGATTCATTAAAAAAGCATAGTAGTCTAAAAAAAGCTACTGTGTATTTTATTTATTTACTTATTTATTTATTTTATATACTTATTTATTCATTTTTTTGTTGAATTGGGGTTTGGATTTTTTCAGGATGTTGGCTACATGCTACAGCCAAATGAACATTGTTAGCTACTGCTGGAAGTAAACTGTACAATTTCCATTCAAAAGTTACGATCATTATTGAGGATGCTGATTTCTTAAGTTAACTATAATGAAAAATTTCACCACTACACAATTCTATCATGGTCAGCGTGTTTTTTTCTGCTGGAGGACTTAGGCTTTTCGAATGAGGCAATTTCTGAGATTTTGAATTCTCTGGTTGCTGTGGCTTTGAGATGTTATGAAAGGTAGATCACAATTCAGGATTTAAGATTTTAAACAGTTTTTCTCATAAAGCTGTGATAACTTTGTTAGTTTTAGAAAGCTGCATGCAGATAATGACAATCTGCTCCCATATTAATGTTAATTAGCTCATGAATAAATAGATGTAGTTTTCAAGGAGTGAAACTTTTTTTTTATTTGTTTTAAATATGCGCACTTAGGAATGGTACTGAGATTTCCTGGAAGATCTTTTAAGGAAGCCAGTCTGTTGAGGTGTCATGCCAATTCCACTTACAGAAATGACATGCAAAATCATCTCTGTGAAGAATCTTCAAAAGTGTTGACAAGACTTAGATAGTTGATTATAATTGTGCTTCAGCATTCAACCTAACAACACAGCATCCTCAAAACACTTATACACGAAGCCAGGCACTTGCTTGATAACTGAGTTATATGTCATGAGCAACATTTGTCAATGATGCTCATGATGCATAACTCAATTATCTTTGCCATACTTTTTTTAGCCAATGGCTAAAACACCACAAAATACTACATGTTCATCCACACATCCCTCCTTCACCTGACACACAGGATCACAACAAAGCCAGTCCTGTGCCTTTTATCAAGAGTACACTTGTAAAGATAGCTAAAGTTCCTCTAAATATAATTTCCATGAAACCTTAATCCATTTTGCAAAGGACAAGCTGCATCCACTAACACAGTCAAATTCTTGTCACTACAAAAGAATCTTTATATGATTTTTTTCAACTGAATGTGAGTTAGTCAATCTCATATGGAGGTAGCAGGGCTTTTTCCCCTCCTGGAAACTCAGGTTTTTCATCCAGCATACAGGCAAATCAGCCATGAGAACATGCAATTTACAGACAAAAAATACTATTGGTAGTGGGCAGTAAATGGCACTGTGTGTTGATGGAAGTAGTGTCTAGTGTCATTGTGTAGCTGGATGATTAAGTAGAGGAGATGGTGAGTTGTGTATTGGTGTGCCTTACCCCAATGAGTCCCTAGATTCCTTGGAGGTGTCACATAATAGTAATAATCTACCTTCAAAATGCAAACACTATATTTACTATCATCATTATGGTGGGTCAAGAATGATGGACCATACTTTAGATGCCTCATCATAGAGAATAAATGAAAGAGACTACATAGAGGTCACTACCGCAAGTCTACGAGATATTTAGAATCAGCATCAAATAAAAAAAAACTCTCCCACAACCTCATTATTGAAAATGGTTGCATTAATTTAACAAGAATTTGTGAGAAACTCATTTTAAGACCAACATTTTTCAATAAACTTCTTTTTAACTGGTCCTAAATGGACATTAGTTCCTTTTGTTTCCAAATAAAATTTGGATTATATCCACAGAGCACTTGATTAAGTGCTCTGTGTTCAATATAACAATATTCTGATGGAGAGATAACTGAAAAATCTACAGAAAATATAACGAAAATATGTGTCATAGTAAAAACATTTAATTAACAACTTAGAATCTAATTTTACAAATATATTGGTCTGTGTCTCACAAGCCACCTTTAGAGTAAGAGAATAAATAATGAAAATTTAAATACAACAATTAAAATAGTTATATTTTCATGCAGAGGTGCAGGAATGTAAAGTTATAAGTGATTACATTATTAGGATCCAAATAATAATAATAATAATAACAATATATATATATATAGTTTTATGAAAAAAATTGAATGACTAGAACCGAGATTTAATTAAAAAGGTTTTTAATATAAACACACTACTAGTTTCGGCCTGTAACAGCCTTCTTCAGGTGACATTATAAAAGAAAAAACACTAAACATTGAAGGTTAAAAGACTATGAACAACATAGACAGTCTTTATACACAATTAGCATTAAAACGTTGTAGTTGTATTTGAAGCTGTTCTTTCATTTGTTGCATTGTTGGGAGAGTGCATGCTTGCTGCATCACGTGAATGCCAGTACATGATTACAGCTGAATGACTATCCGGGAGGTTGTAGCTTAAGTTGTTATTTAGATGAACAGGATTGAAGATGATTTTTCTCGATTCCACAATTTTTCTCTCTATTTCGTCACTGCAATGGAAGATGTTTGTAGATTTTTCCCAGCAGACTTTGTGACTTTGGTTATCATCATTAGGATTAGCCGAGAAGAGGATATGACTTGATAATGCACTTGCTCGCTGTCTCTTGTAAGTAATGTCTCTCATGTGTTCTTCCATACGCATTTCGACAGATTTGTCTGTCTGCCCGAAATAAGGAATATCGCAGTCACATAATATTTTATATACGCCAGGGTATTTGAGTTGATGATGACAAGGTTTTGGGTGGCTAATTAAGGAACGGATCTTTGGAAGTGGAGTGAACAAGGTTCTGATATTGTATTTTAATATATATTGTATTTTAATATATATATATATATATATATATATTACAAAAAAGAAAAAATTAAGAAATATAGTTGGTTATAGCCATTTCCCACATTTCAGGCATGGATAGTCTATCAATGAGGTTGAGATTGAGATGGAAGATTTCAGCACTTTCTTTAAAAAAAAAATACTAAAAAAAATGACGTGACATTTATTCAGCCTAACATAAGACTAATGTTTAGAAATATGTTTACATATTTCTGAACATTAGTTCAGAAACTAGCAAAATGTAGAAATAAAGCAGCAAAGGACATCTTACGATAGAGTGCCAAGGCAAGAAATCTGGAGGTGTCTGAGGGAGAAGAAGGTACCGGAGAAATATGTCAGGTTGTTGCGGGAAATGTATAGAAATGTGAAGACAAGTGTTCGGACCTGTCTGGGACAGACAGAAAGTTTTCAAGTAACAGTTGGCTTGCATCAAGGGTCAGCATTAAGTCCGTTTCTGTTTAATATTGTGATTTAGGCAGTAACAGAGGAGGTGAGAGAAGATGTGTCTTGGACAATGTTGTATGTAGATGACATCTTGCTGTGTGCAGATTCAAGAGAAGAAGCGGGAACTAAACTGGAAAGATGGAGAAAAGTACTGGAAGAGAGAGGTATGAGACTGAGCAGAAGTAAGACAGAGTATGTGTGTTGCACAGTGGGCGGCGGACAGGAGACAGATCTGGAGCTGGAAGGAAATGTCATCAGGAAGGTGAAAGACTTTAGATACTTAGGTTCAACAGCGGAAGAAGATGGAGGAGCTGAGAAGGAAGTGGGATGCAGGATACAAGCGGGTTGGAGGAACTGGAGGGGAGATGGCTGGAGTGTTATGCGATAAGAGAGTGCCGATCAATCTGAAAGGCAAAATCTATAGGACAGTAGTGAGGCCAGCTCTGACATATGCTATAGAAACTGTGGCCTGAGGGAAAATAACATCAGCAGGATGGAAGTAGCAGAGATGAGAATGCTTAGGTGTATGTGCGGCGTGACCAGAAAGGATTGTCTGAGAAATGACTATGTCGGGGGAACAGTGAAAGTTACAAACTTAGGAGCGAAAATACAGGAGACAAGTTTGAGATGGTTTGGTCATGTGATGAGGCGGGAGGATGAATATGTGGGAAGAAGGGTCATGCAGATGGATGTGCAAGAAAGGCGGAAGCGTGGGCGGCCAAAGAAGAGATGGAGGGAGCTGGTAGAAGAGGACTTGAGGATGAAGAACTTGGGTGTGGTGACAGACCAAGACAGGAAGGTGTGGAGGAGACTCATTATCAACAGTGACCCCACTTAAGTGGGAGAAGCTGCAGAAGAAGAAGAAGAAGTTCAGAAATATGTTTACAACAGTGACCAGTTTGTCTCCAAGGCAGGATAAGTTGCAACTAGAAGGAATTTATCAGAGTCTATCAACAACAAGAGATTAACTTTGCCTTTAGAGAAAGTAAAGTTGACTGATTAGGCCGATAGGTTTGTATGTGTTCACCAGATAAAATTCTTTAAGGACATAAAAAACATATCCAGAAATAACTTTAATATATGGAATGGATATCCTGTGAATTTCCATTCTATTCCAAAAATTGACTCTAGAAATATTTCCCGCAGTTTGAAATCTAATGAAATTAGTAAACTCCATAAATCATTTATTTTGTTCCTTTGTTCAAACTGAAAAGCACAACAATGAATAAATCCAGACTTAAATCTTCAGAATGCTTTAAGTGAATTGAATAACTGCTGTAAACTAATTTGGCATAAAAATCAGCAAAAAAACTACGGAGATAGGCAGAAACATGGAAAACATCAACTGCATTCTCATGAAGAATCTACAGAACAAATACATTATTTCACCTATTTACACCCTCTGTCCAAAAAGAAACCAAACTTTTCAAAAACAGAAGAAACTAGTGGCGCCACCAGTGTGTTTTGACCAGCAGTCGGAAAATGAGTTTCAAACAGAAAGCTGAGATTGACTTTTGTGTTAAACTTGGTAAAAGTTTTACCAAAACGCATCAAATAGCATACAGTGATGAATGCTTATCACATACTCAAGTTTCCGAGTGGTTTAAGCAATTTCAAAGTGGTCGTGAGACACTTGAGGATGACAAAAAGCTGTGCTGTCCAAAAACTGGACAGAGCGAAGTTAAATCGAATTGAACACTGCAAGGACCTCATTAAAACCACTGGTAAGGACTCGAACTTTCTTGAAACGATTGTTACTGGTGACGAAACGTGGTGTTTTAAGTATGAGCCCGAAACAAAGTGCCAGAGTGGAGACCACCAGAAGAGGGGCATCCGAAAAAAAGTTGCTTGGAGAAGTCAAAAGTAAAGACAATGCTGATTTGTTTCCATGATTCCAAGGGCATTATCCACAAAGAATTCGTTCTGCCTGGCAAACGTTCACTGGTGAGTTTTATCTTGAAGTTTTGAAGCAACTGATACTGAGAATTCATCACATACTGCATGAATATTGTGATGCAGGCAGCTGGTCACTTTTGCATGATAATGCACCATCTCATCCTTTGAACATTGCGAGACAGTTTTTGAGCAAAAAAACCAAGTTTGTGTGTTGGATCACTCACCGTATTCACCTGATTTAGCACCCTGTGACTTTTTTCTCTTCCCCCGACTTCATTTGCCGATGAAAGGAAAGCGATACGACACCATTGAAAACGTTCAAATGACAGTAACCATACCCTCAACAGTATCCCAAAAACCAATATAAAAAACTCATTTAACAAATTAATTGACCATGCTAAATGTTGTATCAAAGCTGAGGGAAAGTATATTGATTGAAATAAATGATTTGAATAATTATAATTGGCCTGTGTTTTATTTTCTATCAAAAGTTCAGTTTCTTTTTGGACAGAGTGTAGGTACTACTTTAGTTGAAGATGGCAATTACATATATGAACAAATAACAGAATTAACAAAGCAAGAAATAGTTAGTAGCCAATTGAACAAATCTATACTGAATCTATACTGAATAAACAGAAATTAACCAAAACTCTAAACCAGGGGTCGGCAAACCGCATGCAGCCCAAATGTAAATTTTTGGCAGCCCATAAAAGGTCGACCATACTTACATGGCATGTGGCCCATATGTTGAATTATTTAAATAATACATTTTATAATATGAATAATAAATTAAAAATAATTTGATACCGATACTTCGTGATATCGCCCTGCAACTTGGCGCGAGCCAACTGTGTCAGTCATCATGAGTGGGGATAACAAAGGTGACTTCATCCGATGACAACCGAGATTTTGGTGCACTTTTGCAGTCTTGTTCCCTGGTCCGTCTTATATACAGGGTGTTTCAAAAAGAATGACCCGATTTCAAATAATTATATTTAATTATTAAATAGAAAAAAATCATTAATAAATTAGAAGCTTCATTGATTGATCAGCAAAACATATTTAAGAAGCAAAGTATTCATAATGAATTGGTTGAGTATAAGGACTTTACACAACTATCTGATAAAAAATCTATTATGTCTTTTGCATTTATGGTAGACATTGTTACGTTCCTATCTTACGATTTTGTTTGTCTTACTAGCTGCCTTTGTCTGTATTCTCCTAACTTCTACTTTCAAGGCATCACCTAAGTTTCTATTAATATCTGAGTTATTGTTCCCATTAATATCCCTAGTATTTGTATTTTAACTGCGCCCTTTGGGATATTTAGTTTAAGATGTTTTATACATAAACAGAGAAAGGAACTCAAATATCTGAAAGTGTAACTATTGCAGTCGTGACACTATTTCTTGTTACTCAACATTAATTCGTCAAACTTCCCGTTTCTTAACATTAGTTCCCCGCGTGGTTAGGCTCGAATGTTTCTAAGCGGTGCAACGGATTAGCAATATCAGACAACTTTCTTTTTCATTAAACAAAGGTTTATTATTTCTCTAAACATGGTACATATCGAATTACTCAACTAAATTACTTACACACTAAAATTAGCTTAATACAAATAGTTGGGCTATGATTCGACAAAAGTTACTACGATCATGCCGCCACAAAATTTCATACAAAACATGAATTCACTTAACATGGAAAGATTAGATCACCACACATTAATAGATTATTCAACTTCAAGTACACTAACAAAGTCATTAACAACTCTAGCACATACTTATGACAATCCCGATTCTCTACACATCACACTAGGCATTCAAATTCCTCAGTCTACTTGATTACTCAATTTACACTAATCAAACTCAATATTAACAAGACCATTTACTTCATTAACGCACATCTATGTCATTAACTTTCTTTTTACTATATAGTAGGCACTCAAGATTCTTAGGATAATTAATTATTCACAAATTATCAACACTAGCTAGCTTAATTTTAACACTCTCAATCAAATTCTAAAGTCCTATTATAATTTCTTCCTAATCACTTTAACAGTTCCGTATTATGACAATGGTACCTATCACAAACAACTTCTAGTTAACATAAGACAAAATTCACAATACCTTTCTTTAGCTTCACTTACGGGCCTTTACCTTCTACTGAACGAACTTGCTTGCATAACTTCTTGCAATTCAAGGCTTTATGAACATCTGTGCCGTCGGCTGTACTATCCGAAGCGAGGACATCGATATCTTCACAGTTTCCTATGACTCTATGGTATATTTCGCTTTCTACATAGGAATACGGAAATAGCTTTCCCGCTCACCTTCGATTCCTTGTTGTGGCATGAGGATATAAGCCATATCTCTCCACTCAGGAACACCGTGAAATCCACTAGAAAACCAAACTAAAACCACCGCGACTATCCAAACGTTTCTTCTCCTCTGGCAACGGGCAAAAAGGCCTCAAGCCTCCTTGAATATCTAAACATCTCTCCCAAAACCCAAAGGAGCCTACTCTTCCAAAAAAAAGCCCTGGGGGGGTTACCAACCCTTTTATACCTGCTCTCCTGACAGCGCCCTTTCTTACTTCTTTCTCCCACCTCTTACTTGTTTTCCGTCTGTCTACAATTGGATAGCATTTAGCCGCCATACGTCATTTTGATCGGCAACTCGTAACGAAGTTTCTATCCGGGTATAGGCCCTAAGCGATATTCCGTTTATTTCCCTTGTTAGCCTCTATCTTAACCCCTTTTCACACCTTTTCTCAGAATTCTACTTAATGCTTAATCTGTAGCCTCTTACATAGTGCATTTCATGACTCATTCTTTTATACTTATGCACTTAACTCTTTCATTCTTAATCACATTACCATATAAATTCTTAGTTAGCTACTTATTTAATACAAATTCCTTGTTTAGTCATAATACATCTTAATACATTATTTTCTTTTGTTATCTTAACTAAACAATAGACCTTTACATTTTACTCAATTTATACTGGGTGCAAGAATATTTTATTAATTAAATTATCCTTTTTATGCAGGGGTTTTTATTTATTATTTATTTTTCATGTTACACCATGATAACTGAGAATACTATATTCTCAAGATATCAGGTGTAACAACATTATAACTACCTTAATGAACTTAATTTGAACCTGCAGGGTCAAGGTAAATTACTAGCAGAACTGTTTTCTGACATAAAAGCTTTTGAAGGCAAATTATGTCTGTTGAAGAAACATATGATGGAAGAAAATCTAGATCATTATATATGTTGCAAATCTGCATCTACAGTTGGATAACAAACACAAAAGGAAACTTTTGTTGGTATCACTGAAGATTTACAAAAGATAGTTTCAATAAGATTTGCAGAATTTCATAAAAATAGCATCAAAATGCAATTATTTTTTAACCTTTTTAATGTCGACATTGATAACGTACCAAACCAACTACAGATGGAAGTTTTGGAATTACAACACAATGAAACATTAAAGAACGCATTTTCATTAGAAAATATCCAAAAATTTTATCGATGCTTACCAAAAAAATTTGAAGGATTAATTAGTATCGTAAAGAAGATGATAGTCATTTTGAAGCACATACATTTGCGAACAAGCATTTTCAGCCATGAGTTTTAAAAATAAATAAATTTTCTTCTCGACTGACTGATGAATATTTGCATACTTCGATTCGAATTTGCACCTCAGGTTATAAAGTAGACATAGATAACCTGGCTAAGGGAAAACAATCACAAAAGTCACATTAAGCAGGGAGACACACACAGATATAATAAATTGTGATGCATAAACTATATTACTTTGTTTTTACGTGATAATAATTTTCATTGAGTTGCATTTTCATGCTTGTTTCATATCTCGTATTTTAAATATTTCTGTGTTTTTTTAAGATTGTTATAATAAAAATTGATAACAAGTATTTTTTTCACTCACTATTTTCTCTTAATTAAACGCTTGCGGCCCGATTATTAAAAATAAAAGTTGAATGTGGCCAGCGAGCCCGAAAAGGTTGCCTACCCCTGCTCTAAATCATCAATATACAAGTTTAGTGCTCAAATTAATTTTGACTTATGGATCTGAGAGTAGAATTAGAAATAAACAGATAATCAAAGATTAGAAACCACAGAGATGAGTTCTGAAAAAAAAAATCAAGGGAATGAACAGATAGCATCAGCACCAGAATCGCATGAAAAATGAAGATATTATGACGGAACTTGACATTGTCAGCATTCAAGAATGTACGAGGATAGCTAATCCACAGTGGCATGGCCACTTAAACAGAATGGGAGAGGAAAGGATAAACAGGATAGCAGGAAAAAGACCTAAAGGCAGCTGAAGAGCTGGATTAATGTAGTTAGACAGATTTTAAAAGAATGAAGTATAAAATCAGTCTTCTCAGGACATTAATTACATCAATCCAGCTAGATGTGTCTTAGCAGACTGGAGTATAAGATATAACAATATTGGAATACTGAAAAATAACACAGTAATTTGGAAAACTGTTGTTAGTAATAATATAAACTTAATCACCTAGTACTATTATAGTATTCTGTATATACCCAATCCCTTGAAGGTACATATAAGGAATGTAATGATGATGAAATTATCATTTCTTATTAATAAAAGCTGATGCATAAAACTATCTTTAAATGAATAACAGAGGATACTCAAAAGTGAAATCATAGTATAGAGTGCAGAAAAACAGCAAAATTAATATCACTTACCTCGCTCCAGCCAAATCTCCATCTTGACAATATTTTCCAATAAGCCTCTGATATGTAACCTATGTTATGAAAATAAAGGTGAACAGAAAGGTGAACTCATAATAGTAAACATATTTATAATTCATCTATGATTCTGTTGGTTTAACAGGGAATTTGCTAGAATAATCAGGTATTAGGATTTTGGAAGCTTTAATATTTAAATAATAATTAATAAAATTAATTTCCTAGTATTGCAAATGTAATTTAATCATCCAATCAATCTATCTTAACTGCTCTGGATAAAACAGATATCAGGGACTTCTCACCACATATGTAATTTAATCTGCCTAATTGATTTAACTTGTATCAGAAGAATGAAAGAATTGTTAACTGCAACAAAAATATGGTCATTAGGTCACCTGCCTTTTCCAATACCTGTTACTTGAAGTGACAACAACAGTTGTGGGGATAAGGATAATGAACTTTTATTGTCTTCTAATTACAAAGTAAATGGCATAAGTGTGGATTAACTGAGTGAGTTTGAGGGAAGATTGGATTTGTATAAGAAGGATGGCCTACACCTGAATGCATTTGGTACCAAGAGTCTAGAAAAACTAATAACTGGTATGAGACCTAACACAGAGAGTCAGGGAAACTAAATTATAAAGGGAGGAATAGTGTAAATGTGAGTATGAGAGCGACAATGTTATGTAACTGTGTTGATGACACAAATGGGCTTTGTCATGAAAATGTTGATGAGGAGAGAATGATTTCAGGTTTGTGTTCATCCAGTTCAGACCCATCAAATATGTGCAAAGATGTCTACATGTGTAAGGCATTAGAGCTGAACAGAGATTTGCAAGTTGTTCAACTGTCAGGCAGACTGCAGACAAGACAATACAAAAGAACAAACAGGTAGATTATTATGTCTGTATACGAATGCTAGGAGAATCAGAAACAAAGGGATAGAGTTTATTGCTTTAGTCAATATGTTGCGACCTCAGATTGCAGGTATTAGTGAGACCTGGCTATCAGAATCAGACCTACTAACTGGTATTGAGTGTCAAGGGTACAGTATTTTTAGGAAGGATAGAGAGGATAGGAGAGGAGGGAGCATGCTGCTAATGATATCGGATGACATGAATCCAGTTAGAATTGAGACCTATGATAGTACTACTACTAACAATATTTCATGTGGCAGTGAATTTGAAGCCATCTGGTGTGAGGTGGAATCTAATAAGATCAATTACAATTGTTGTTACAAACCTGGTGGATCAGTTGCTAGTGATGAAGAAATGCATCACCAAATAGAAAAGATGAGCGCAAAAAGAGTAATCATAATGGGAGACTTTAATTATCCAAATATTGTTTGGGCAGCAGTAGAATCTCATGAGAAGAATGAAAATGCATTTATTGAACTGTTGCGGGAGAACTTCCTCAAGCAGCATGGGCTTGAGGAAGGAAGAAGGAGGAAACTCCAGAGCAAAGAGAGTTAGATTTCATTATAGTGTCAGAGGGTGTTTCAGTTAAAGACATAACTATTCTGCCGCCAGTTGGTGACAGTGATCATTTAGTACTCACTTGGGAAGTGACTAAGTTTATGAATGTTCCATTCAGAAAAGGTTAGTTACATGCTGAACTACAAAGCAGGAAATTATAAGCAGCAGGCTGGAATAGTCACAACTGTTGTACAGAAAACAAAGCCTGAGTATGAAAAGAAACTGGCTCTGCATGCTAAAGACAACCCACAAGAATACTATCAATATGCTGCAAGTAAAAGAAAGAATGAATATGAAAGAATAACTCTTCTAAATCCTGATGGTGTGAGGGTTATACAGATGCAGAAGAGGTTGTTCAGTTAAAGAGTGCTCATTTTGTTAAAAGCTATCAACCTGGTGTACGCAACACTGAGCTCACTGTTACCTCTTCATTAGATGAAGAAACGCAGGTAAATGAGAGCAAGGTATTAGAGCTGTTGCACAAATTAAATAAGAATTCAGCAATACGCATTGATGGGATATCAGCACGTGTGCTAAAAGGGTGTTCAGCTGAACTGGCTGTTCCTTTGACCAGGCTGTTTAATATGAGTCTCAGGACAGGGAAGGTTCTGTGGGAATGGAAGGAATGTATGGTAATTCCATGGCACAAGGGCGATGCAAAGACTGATGTATCCAACTATCAACCAATTAGTATCTCAGGAGTGGTGGTGAAGATTTTGGAAAAATTGGTTAGGGCTCGCACTCAGAAATGGGTTGACAGTGAATCTCTACTTTGCAATGAACAATATGAGTTTACTAAGGGAAGGTGATGTTTTAGTAACTTGCTCACATTCTATAACAATGTTACCATTGAACTAGACAAGGGAAATGGATACACCATGATACTTTTGGATTTTGCTAAGGCTTTTGAAAGAATACAGCATGGTGGACTGTTGTATAAATTGGAGAAAATGGGTTTGGGTTATAGAATATTAGCATGGACAAGCTGACTGACAGATATCAAAAAGTGATATAGTCTGCAAGATTTAAGGTAACAAGTGGTGTACCACAAGGATCAGTACTTGGTCCACTGTTATTCAGTCTGTACATTAATGATATTGGGATGGATTTGACAAGTGACATATAGCTATTTGCTGATGATGCAAAGATAGGTAGGGTAATCAGGAATGCTGCTGATATGCAGTACTTGCAGAATGATTTGAATAGGCTGGAATTGTGAGCATGGGAAAATGAGAGTCAGTTCAATGTCAGTAAATGTAAAGTCATTCACTTTGGCATGATTAGATATCCAGTGTCGTATTATATTGGTGGGATTAGGCTGGAAGAAACTGATGATGCTAGGTATTTGGAATGTTAATAGATAGGAAGTTGAAGTTCAGGGGTCATGTGGCAAAGATTGCAAATACAACTCAAAAGATAATTGTAATGCTAAACGAATGTCCACATGTAAAGATAAGGATGTTATTTTACCTCTTTACAAGTCCATGATAAGACCTCACTTGGACTATTGTGCACAGGTCTGGTCACCATTGTGATTCTGATAATTGGAGAGAGTACAAAGAAGAGTGTTAAAAATGATATCAGGATTGTGGAATATTAATTATGAAAACAGATTGGGAATTTGCAGACTGCAGACACTAACAAACAGGAGAAAGAGGGGTGATATGATTGAGACTTAAAAACTTCTTAAACAGTCATACAGGATTTCAAATGATGGAATTTTTCAGTTTATGGAGGGTGGGGAAAGGATGAGAGGGCATCCTTGGATGTTGAGAATGAAAGCTGCTATGAAGGGGGTGAGGGCTAGATTTTTCTCTCATTGGGTGGTGTGTTATTGGAATGGATTGCCATTGGATGTTGTGAGTGCAAGCAGTGTGAATGAATTCAAGAATAAGTATGATAACTGATGTGTGTAGTATGTGGCCTCCCTTGATGAGTCTCTGACTCCCTGGAGATCTCTCTTAATAATAATAAGAGACGTTTTATCATCAACTCTGTCAATTTTTATTACATTTGTATACTGATATGAGAAACTGCATGGCATAGAAATCAGAAGTGCATTGAAAGCAATATCTGACTGCATCTCCAGAATTAGAGAATAAATCACATTGGACTTAAATGGATGAATGAATGACACTAAAACAGGAGCTGCACAAAAAGATATTGTAGATCCAATTTCTAAGAAAAATGATGAAGTTTAAGAGCAGCATAAAGAGTAGGCCAAAAGAGTGAAAGTCATGGTAAGGAAGACAAAATCAGATTATGAAAAGATGTTACCCAAACATGCCAAAGGAAATCCAACAGAATTTGGATGATACATAATACACAGTAGGATAGTGTCAGATACACTAGAAACAGCTGAGTTGTGCTGTGTTCAGTTTAGTAAAATATACATTCCAGGCAGATCCATTAGCTCTCAGGATGCCAAGGGGGAATGGATGAAAGAACATAGGTAGACAAATTAGCAGAATTAAAGCTATTGCAAGAGTGTGATTCAGAACAGTTGAATTGGATGGAATATTGGCACAAGTGCTGAAGGATGTGCAATAGTTAACAATTGTCAGAACCTGATTGTTCAACTTGAGTCTCAGCACATACACGAATCCTAATGAACAGAAGGGTAAGTAATTCCATTATATAGGAGTGGAGTTAGGACTTATATGATAAAGTATAGACCAATCACTATCTCTGATGTGATTATCAAGGCATTGGAAAGGCTGGTTAGGAATCACATTCAAAGGTGGTTAGATAACACTATGACACTTTATAAAGGACAGAATGGTTTTGTTAAGTACAGCTCTTGTTTTGGCAATCTGCTTACATTTTATAATAGAGTGACAGCAGAGTTAGAGAATATGAATATACTACAATTTCTGGATTTTACCAATTTCTTGCATTTGACAGGATTCTGAATATGAGGTAGCATATGCAAAACTTAATGGGATGGGTATGCAAATTAGGCTAGCATGACACATGGATAGGAAAGTAGCTAACTGACTAACAGACATCAGAAATTAAAGTATGGAAGAATGGGTTGGGTATGTTTGGCACCAATCCATTTGACAACAGATGCTTTGACACTAAATAAAATATAAAACATTTTGTATTTGGGAAAATGATTTACAACGAACAGTTGCACAATTTGTGAGTGACAGATGGCACTACTGTTCCTGCCAACAGGTGACGTCTGAGTTCCTCTTGGTGCCACATTCATTATATTGCCATCTTTTTATATTTTTTTTTAACTAAACACATTGTTTTATTCATATGATAGCTAAGGAAGCATTAACAAAACAAAGTCAAGAAAAATCTTTGCATAATGGATTCCTCTATGTCTTTGACAAAGCAAGCAAAGTTGATAGCGAGTTGGAATTCTGACGTGCCGAGAAAAAAAAAAAAAGTGCAATGGACATTAGCATGATGCTTCTGCTGCATAAATAGAGGTTGTACTTGTCAAAACTAATGTAAAAAAGAGAGCAGTGGAGCCTCTTGAGTCACTGACTGTACTTGTTAATGAATGCTTGACAGGCATATCCCAAGCTAGTCAAGCCACCATTCCTAATATGTCTGCATTGAGAAAATCAATACATAGAAAATGTAACTCAGTGATGAATGACCCACAAATTCAACTTATTTATAACATTTAGTTCTTCCAGAGTACTACAAACAAAATATGTGGATGAAAAGAGTTGAGTCCAAATGTGGTATGACAGTCAGAGCCCCAAGTTTGGTCATTTGGTCTGAGAGATTTTTGCCACATTACATGTCCTCGTCTACTGTCAGCGAGGTGATCATGAAGTGGAAACATGATGGAACAACCAAACTCCTCCCCCAAACTGGTAGGTCCAAGAAACTGACAAATCGGGATCACCAAACTGTTGTCACAGTAAATCATCAGTCAGCCCTAGCGACCATTGTAAATGACTTCTGCATGAGATCTGAAACGAAGGCCACTGACAGAACTATTCACCAGTAGGTGTTTCCCCTTGGATTTCATTGATTACACCTGCCAATGCCCAGCATCATCTAGAATGGCACAAACAATACCATCATTGGATTTTGGATCGATGGAAGCGGGTTCTGTGGAGAAATGATACATGGTACACAATTTGGCAATCTAATGGATGCATCTGGAACTGGTGGATGCCCAGTAAATGATACTTACAGGAAAATCTCATATTGACCATGAAATTTGGAGGCAGTAGCATAATGATCCGGGGCTGTTTTTCCTGGTTTGGACTGGGCCCATTGGTTTCTGTGTCTGGTTCTTTAAACTCTGATGCCTACCATGATATTTTGGACAATTCCATTCTTCCCACACTACAGCAACAGTTTGGAATAGGCTGTTTCCTGTATTAGCACGATGACACACCTGCTCACAAAGCAATGGCCCTAGCTCCGTGGTTCGATGACAAGGAAGGGGAAGAACTAAACCGGCCAACCCAATGCTCCCAACCTCAACCTACAGAGCATCTTTGGGATGAACTGGAGCAAAGGCTGAGTGCCAGACCTACTCACCCAACTAACATTCAGCTGTTTGCCATACTACAAGAAGAATGGAAACAGATTTCAGCAGCAGTTTACCAGAGCTGCTGCTGGAATTTGAAATTTATTTGATTTCAATTCTTTTTTGATTTTGATCACTCAGCCAGCTTCAATGATCTCATCCAAGTGATCTTGCAGAAACAATTATTATCATTATTTAGATTAAGGGGATATTAATCCAACATTGTTTTAAAACCGAATAAGAAACTCAAAGATTAGAATCAAAGAGTTTCATGCTGAATATAGGCATGAAATTATTTTTATCGCCGATACTTTTATAGTTTACTATATTCGGCATGAAACTCTCCGATTCCAATCTTTGAGTTTCTTATTCGGTTTTAAAACAATGTGGGATTACTATCCCCTTAATTTAAATAATGTTTATATCGCCGAAATGAAGCCTATTGGCTCTTTATATTTAAGTAACTTAATGGTTGCACCTGTTTGACAACTCGTATAGTAGAGTATATAAGTTCTTTTCGTTATACCCTTTGGTATCTCTTTGGTCTAGCTACTCACTGATGAAGCCTCAAAAAAGGCTGAAACCGGTCTGGGTAGTGACCTCCCACCATAATATAATAACAGCACACATTTCCTAGGAAATGTGTTTTTACATTATGGAAAATACCAAGCATATAGATCAGAACTTTACCCACCTTTGCAACAAGTTGCCCGAGATTGTACTATGTACTAGGATTACTTGCATTAGCTCACACTAGTAATCACCGATACTTTTATAGTTTACTATATTCGGCATGAAACTCTCTGATTCCAATCTCTGAGTTTCTTATTCGGTTTTAAAACAATGCGGGATTAATATCCCCTTAATTTAAATAATGTTTATATTGCCAAAACGAAGCCTATTGGCTCTTTATATTTAAGTAATAATTATCATGTAATTTTTTCAAATTGATGATATAGAGATGGAACTTTATAACAGTTCATTATAACGAGTGAGCTCACTATGTGGCTTATGTGGTTGCAACAAAATGTCACAAAATTCTGTGACAAAGATACTTGTGACTGTGACTTGGCTTACTATGGACAGACAGGAAAGATCTGCTAGCATTCACTTTGGAGAACAGACCATGCTTTGGACACCTTTTCTTGCATTTGACAAAATTCTGAATATGAGGTAGCATATGCAAACTCAATGGGATGGGTATGCAAATTAGGATTAGATGGAAGAAAACTAACATGCTATACAGAAGTTGAAGTCAAAAAGATTATTTTTAGAGTCGATCATGGCTATGAAGCATTATCCTAACCTGAACAACAAGAATGGCTGCATTAATTTACCAAAATTAATTTGGGAGACTGTTATCTTAAGATCAACTCCTATAGCTGTAATACTTCTGTTTTACAACATTAGAAGGAGCCAAATTAGGACTTTATACCTTTTGTCTGTTACAATTCAAACTGTTTCATTGTTGGGTGTTAACAGTAACATGTAATGTGCTCTTAAGATGCTGATTTGAAATCCAGTTAAATATAAGCCAGTTAATAAACATCTTTTTTATAATTTAGTTCATTTGGTATTGTAACACTGTTAAAAAATAAATTATGAATAATGTTCAACACCTAAGCGTATCTATTAGACTGTACTTGTGAAACAGATGTATTGTAAGAGACAAGTATATATGAGGAGGAGGCTTACTGATAATGTGAAATTAGCATCAATCATTAGTGATATAACAGGAAAAGTCAAAAGCAGAATGTACAATGAATTTCACATTCAAGAGTCATAATCTACACAGCATAATCTGTTTCAAACCTAAATAGTAACATGTTAAAAAAATAAAAAATTACAGTTGTTGATTACCAGCCCTCTCTACTGCACTTCAGAGATCATGTATGTTTTTATTACTATTATGATTCCATGCAGGATCAATATTAAATCAATGCTGCACATGTGGTAAACAAAACAAAACAAAACAAAAATGAAATGCAGAGTAGCTTTTGTGCAATGAATCTTACAATTTCATGCAAAGTCAGTAGTAATAGTAATAGTTACATTACTAGGTGATAAATATGATTAATTCAGAAGAGATATCACTGCATCAACAGATCACAGAAGTCTTAATAAAAAAAATAATAATAAATAACGAATTGATGCAAAAGGAGATGATACATCAAATATAGATAATAAAATTATTAAAAATGAGGATAAAAAAAATGTAAATTTAAGAGAATCTGCAGGTGGCTAAATATAAACTTTACATAATTCATAGAAAACTAGAAGTATCAGGTTTAAGCATATCAGTAAAGGTTACATAAAGAAACACAAAACATTCATACATGCACATACAACAAACACACACAGAGGGAGGAAACAATGAATTGAGAGAAGCTGATGATGGATTTGCAATGTACCAAAAAACAGATTGTAACAGGGACTATACAGTATGATTAGCATGTATTCTTGGGTGATAAGGTTTGTTTCTATCATAACCACAGCATCAAAATCTAACCAGATTACTTCTGACAGGCACACAAAAAAATGTATTTTATAATTGGGAACTCACTCTATTAGGAAGAATGCCTCTTTGCTTCATTTCTTCAAGAAATTCTGCTGGGGAAAATTTGAATTCATTTTCAAGGTAGACTTGCAGTAAAGCATTATAGTGACTCACATCAACTTGACAACCTGGAAAAATATGAATATAAAATTACAGAAACAGAACTATTCTGATCTTTATAAAAATTGTTAATCCACAGGAAATAACGAACATTAAAATGTTGTTTTTATGGAATTAATTTTAAACTATAACATATTACTACTTTTAATTTGTAAAAGACAATGACATGGATGTATGGGAATAGAAAAGAATGAAGGAATGAATGGAAATATGTAATTCTGCTGTATACGATATTTAATAACATAATGTTCTGGATAAAGGTACAAAATAGGGTTTACTAATATTATGTTCCAACATAAATACATACATACATAAAAATCACTTGGAGAGAATTCTCAAAAAAAAAAAAATAAAAATTAAGAATTTCTTATTGATTATGTTATTTCTAAATCACTTAGGGAATTGAACAAATGTAGATTCGAATATAAATTAAATTATACTTTAATAAATATTTCCGATATTTCGGCAATGTCATGTTGCCATTTTCAAAAGGAACTCACAAAAAGGCACGTGCACGCAGGCACTACAACACAGTAACTGAGAATGAAGATATGAAGCTATCATTCTCCTAGAAGTCCTGATGGTGCCCTCTAGCGGGCTAAGTAGGTGTTCTTGGCAGTTGGGCTGAAGGTCTGCTGATGTATGCCTCCAAATTTGGGGCAGTCGCATACAACCAAATTTGTTGAGGTTTGGAGAGTTTCTTAGGGCTGAGGCTGATTCCATAGAAATGCATAACCAACGTATAAGCCTGTCTACGAGAATGATTATGTTATTGTATAATAGTGAGTTCCAAAAACTAGTCCAAGATACAACAGCATAAAGGAGATTTGAAATAGTAAGTTCCTATCATTTAGTGATGAGAAGGATAAGAATGAGTATCTCATTAAAAAGAAAACTATACACTAAGCCACTGGCAGGTGCCCACAGAGGGTACCCCAATGGTGTAGCTAGAGCTTTTGCAGCCCGGGGTGGTCCCTGAGTTTGTCGCCACTCTCAATACACACCAAAAATACTACAAAAAGTCAAAATGACATATAGAGAAATAAATTAAAACACTGTTTATTTTTGAAGTAAAACTTTACTTTCAATATTCAAAAATGTTATTTTTCTTGCTTTTCTGTTAGCAAAATTGTCGATGGCATTGGCGAAGTCTATGTCATCGTAATGTAGGTAATTCTTAATCAATTTTATTTAGAAAAACTCCTCTCATAACTAGCAACACTTACAGCAATTGTGAATTGAAATTTGCAGTAGTATTACAATATTTGGAACTGAGTTCTCAAGACTGTATTTTAGAATTAACTGCAAAAGTTCAAAAAGGTTCAAAGCGCCGCCCAGCGCAGACCGCCCCTCCCCTAGCTATGCCTCTGGGGACACCCCACCTAGTTAGAATTCTAGTCTTTCGTCCACATGTTTCGCTTAGTTTTATGTTGCCTTTGTGTGTGTGTGTGTGTGTGTGTGTGTGTGTGTGTGTGTGTGTGTGTGTGTGTGTGTGTGTGTGTGTGTGTGTGTGTGTGTTACAAGTCATCATATATTGTACTCCCTAACAATGTTTGTAACTGAGATGAATTAAATACAAATATATTGGAAGAATTAAATATTATTTTTAATTCTTTCCCAGTACTGTTTCACTTTATTAAACTTCTAATATGAAAAAAATATATATCAAAGTTTTAAAAATAAAAGTAAACTGGCCTGGTTGGCTAAATGGCTAACATACTCACTCTCCAGTAGGTTCGAATTCTGCTGGGCTTGGATGTTTGTGAGTTCTTTAGGTGGAAGATGAACTTTGTTGCCCAGTAATTCAGAAATTTCAGAAATTTATTTCTCACAGTAATTCAGAAACCCTGCTTTGGTCTCCAAAGCAGGGTTTCTGAATTACTGTCAAAAATATTTAAAAAATGTCCATGAGGCTAGGTTTTCAATCTTTGGAACAAAAACCGATTTGAACTGAAGATGCAAACATATATTGTTGGGGGGGATGAAGCAGTTTGAAAATAAAAACTTGACCTTAGCAAACAAGTTGCAAAATCTGAATAGTGACTCAGAAAGGAAATTATGTAGTGAAACTGCTGGCAAAGAGAAAAATAACTGTGATATATATACATAAGAAATTAAGGAAACAGTTCATACAAGGAACAAATTGTATAGAAAGTCTTTGCTAGTAAGTTAGCATGTCTTCTTAGAAAATACAGAGAAAAAATGTAAACAAAGTTAAGTCATGTATAAAAGTATCTAAACAAAAGTCATAGGAATATTTTGGAAAGAATATATATACATTATGTCATGAAAGAGGAAGTGACTATTACCCAGTGTTGAACTGGATAAAAATGACTATCTAATTAAAAAGAAAGAAATTAAAATGCTTCTTGGGTGTGAATTGTAGATGCAAATATACAAATATTATTAACTGGGATGGTGGTGGTGGGGGGGGGGGGTAAAGGAATTTGAAAGCAGAAATTTAATCTTTACAAATGAGTAGTAAAATCTGAAGAAAACACTGTTCACCCTTTCCTTCTCACATGCAGTGCAAAAGGGCATATCAAATACATTGTAAGAACTTATACCTTCCCACATTCAATGAAGGAAGAGCAGCAAAACAGCTCTACATGCCAGATGCTAGAAAGTACATAGGATCAAATCTGACAATAACATAATGAAGAAGCTTCACTTCACTTCCCAACCAGTTAGTGAATAATCTACTCCCACTCTCTGATATAGTACAGGGAGAGTCCGAATATGGTGCAGGTGGTTATGCCAGCAGATAGGACACTGGATTCTTTTATAAGCAGCATGTTCACAGGTCTTTTACATACACATTCCTATTCTTTATTTTTCATCTTCCACTCACCCAATAATAATCGACATAATCAAATACAGTTTTGATGCAGAAAAAGAAAAAGAAAAAAAAAATCTCAAAATATCAAAAAAAAAGTAACAAAATATAACCCACAAAACATCAAGAATACTTGAAAAAATATAAAATAAAATAAACAAATAAATAAAATCCACTTCACCAAATTCATAGCCTTAACAATAATATACAAATAATGTGCATCACCACCTACAGTTATCCAAAATTAGACCTCTGATTTCATTAGGAATCTGCCATCTCAAAAATTAATGTCTATCTCAATACAAACTACACCTTATTCAATTCCTTCTGTAATGTGTGTTTTTTGTTATATATGACATCCTGCATCAAAGAATGCTAAATTTTGAATTGCTTCCCATTTGATCTGCTTGCTCAAAATTTCCCTTCCACACTAGCCTGAATTCATAGATCTATCTCCAAAATTCTGATAACCATTTTGACTGGGTGATTACATATCTTTAAAGCTTGATTGTCTCCACTCCAAATACTCAAACAGAGATCACCTGCCTTGGGTATTTCAACATCTAACTTCAATTGGCTTCTCTTTGCCAATTCCTGATAGAGATGCAAGATATTTACTGTGAATTATGACCTAACACACACATAGCCTATCTATCCACCAAAATACCAAACAATCCTTACCATCCTTCCAATACTCTTAACCTTCTTGGTTCTTTTTCCAAATAAACTATAATATTAGTTCTCTTGGTAACCTGATCCAAATTTCTTTTACTGTGAAATAACCTTCATCCAGACATTCTCAGTCTAGCATTCCTAGGCATTACAATGTTATTACCAAATGAGAACAACTTTATGACTTTTACAACTGTTTTCTACAGCTGAGTCAATTACTGTTTCCATTCGCCTGATCGACCAAAACAAGCATTTATGAGAAACAGCCATTACAGTTTTCTTCTAAACTGTGATTGATTGACTGATGTGTGGTTTTATGGCATAAGAACAGCAAAGGTCATACTGCACCAGGATAGGTTACAGCAGTATGCAGGGTATTGTATTGATAAATAAATCGTTATAAGGAGATAAATTAGTGAAGAATATAAAATATGTACAAAATGTGAAGTATCTGCATATTAAAGGTTGGTTGATTAAGAAGTTATAAGAAGAGAAATGGACAAATAAAATGTATGTACAAGGTTTATTATCTACAATGCAGTATCTACATATAAACAAATTTATAATCAAATGTGTTTGAATAAATTAATTCTGTGTAAAAATTTACAAACGCCACGCAATTTGTGCAACTCTGATAACATCTGCCTGAGTGTATAGGGCTCATCCAGATAAGTAAAAATGTAATTTCTCTCGTCTGAAATGTAAACTGTGACATGATGCAAAACCTTTTTTTATGTTCAAATGTACAGTGAGCATATAAGAATTAATGTAAGAAGAGAGTTTTTAATCATGTTACCAAAACTTTGTAGACCTGTGTCATCACTGGGATACATGATTTTGGACTTTTATAATTTGCTTTTAGGATGATTTACCAAATCCTACCAAAAGCAAATGCCAATGAAAATGAATATTCAACAGGAATTTCCTTCTAACATTTAAACATTCAAGATGTAAGAATTATCAACTGACCACACACGACAGTGATGGGCTATATAGGTTTTGCAATGTTTTGTGAGTGTGTATTTGGAGAGGGGGGGGGGGGATAATATAAAAAATAAATAGATAAATAAAAAACTAACAAAAACTTAAGGGTATGTTGCTAACAGTTTAGACTCAGTAAGAAAATTTAGATTTTCACTTGATGAATATCTACTTACTACTTATCTACTTTAAGATATAGAAAATATAATCTAAATAAAGAATCTGCTCACCAAGTTCCTGAAGTGTATTCCAAACTTTATTTATTAACTCAGATCTCACCACAGGATGTTCTTCAGAAAGAAAGGAACCACAACACCGTATTAACAGCAGAGCTTGAGTTATATTGGGAGTGCCTATAAACATATTATAATACATTACAATTCATTGGATAAAACATGTTCTTCATCCAGCTTAGCATAGGAAAAATATTTATGTGGCTCCCACCCATGAAAGATTTTTTGTAAGCCACAGGAGGCTAAGTATTTATTGTTTTTATTAATTTTATGTTTTTGTATTATTATTATTTTTTTTTTTTTTGTATAGCCACACTGTCTAGGGACCAAATATGGAACCTTTTTCAAGCTACTTCAGATCACCAATAAGTGGGGAAGTAGTCTCACAATAGGTGATGAAATTCATCTCCTACTTAAAGACATTAACAAACATCCATGGACATAGAGGTATTTGAATCTACAGCCTATTGGTTGGAGAGTGGATATGCTAACCACTCGGTCAACCAGGTCAGCAAATAAAGGTCTATTACCAGTCCCTGTAAGGTAGGATGAAGCAGGATATCACACCACTTCTTGCCAGAAGTGGTGTGATATCCTGTGACTTCTTGACCTTATTACCATATTAGTATTAGTACATCATATAAATTAAAATACCAAGAAATTATATACTTGGTTTAACCCTTTATCCAAGTGTAAGCAAACAAAGTTTGTGCCTGAAATATCATCAACACAGGACAACTCATATATAAAAGCTAATGACTTCACATCACTTGCCTTAGTATTCCATTAAAAATTAAAAATTATTATGTACTAATTAAAAATTAGTACATAATAATTTCATGCCTAAACAAAGAATAGGTATTTCAACTAGCAGAGCAGTATGTAAAATCAGAAAGTATAGTATTACTTGATACAACTGACTTTTGTTTCTGACCAATTTAAAAGCTGACAACCTGTTTTGACAAACTTCTTTTATTATATTATTTTGCATAACTTCACTAAAATAACTTTTACATTGACATTTTGCTTCACAAGTTTAGAAAGTTTCTTCAGGTGTCAGCATTTCCATTGCTTACTATATCCATGTCTGGCGAGTACCACGTGTAACTTTTTAGTAATAAATTGCTTTATTTATTAACTAGTTTTGTACAACATTTTCACATACTTCTTTAGATTAAAAAATAAATTTAAAAATATATGCATTCACAGAGAGATTTCTGAATTACCAAATGGCATTAATCAAATCAGACTTGAATTAGATGGCAAATATCATAGCAAGATTTCAGGTGTGTGGCTCATTGTTACAATGTGCTGTATAACTTTTCTCATAGCCTAATTCACTAATATGAAGGTCTTTTATACATGCTGTCCAGAGCAGATTTAAGATAACCCCTTGTTTTTATTGCATTGGATAGGACACCCTATCTTTTCACTTGCTTTGTTAAATCTATGTACATATACTATGTAACATGCAGTGTTGTCTTGTTATTGTTGTATATGATCTGGGATATGTGACGGTCTATTTAAGATGCCATTCACAGTTCTGAGATTGTATCCATTTTTAGGAGAATGTCCTTAAGATATGTAAATCTTTTTCTTTTTATCATCACTTGTCCATTATCCAAAGATATAGTACTGTCTCGGTCTTTGGGAGTTTTGACGATGATTCATTTTTGCAGGAGAAATGGGGGGGGTGACGTGGCATGTAGATATCATCGAATATTAAGCTTTTTTCTGAGTTCAAATGAAAGATTGAAATGATTTTCTACTGGGATGAGAACACCTAGTAAGGAAAGGGAGCCGCCTTTTTCTACTTCTAATCTAAACTGTATTTTCTGATTTAAACTGTTGAGAAATTTTGTAAACTTGTGTAGGGTTTCTCCCAAGTTTGGTTAGATGATGGAGATAACATTGACATACCTAAGCCACAGTCTTGGTTTGGTGTAGTACAAGTTGATGCCTGTTTGTTCAAACGTCTCCATGCAAAATTTGTCAAGTGCATGAATTGCCAAGGATTAGTAATGGCAGGTAAAGGATTGGTAAATATGACATGAAAACTTGAGAAAAAGATATCCTTGAAGTATGGAGTAATTATTTCGAAAAATTGCTAAATGAAACAAGCAGTGATAGCACAGTGGTAAAAAAAAAACACTGACCAGGCATGCAGTCAGGAATACATATCCATGCTTGAAATAGAAAAAGCCACCAAAGGCCTGCAATGTGGAAAGACAGCATGAGTAGATGATATTTGACCAGAAATGCTCAAGTATAAAGATATAAAAGTCTTACAGTGGCTGCTGCATAGTTCAGAAGGCCTGGACAGAGGGACAAATTCCCGATGATTGGAGTAGCGTTCTCTCATAGTATCCATGAGATGGATATAATGAGAGAACATTATATTAATGGACAAAAATGGAAATAAAACCGAATGTGAGAATTACAGAGGTATTTCTCTACTGAGTGTTCCTGGTAAGATTTACGCAAGTATACTAGAGAAATGGTTGAGTAGGATTGTGGAAGAAAAGCTTGGTGTAGAACAAGCTGGATTTGGGACGAACAGAGGCTGTCATCTTCACTTTACGACAGAGAGTTGAGAAGTCATGGGAATAAAACAAAGATCTGTATTTAAGTTTTGTAGATCTGGAAAAGGCATACGACCAGGTGCCAAGAGAGAAGCTATTCAAAATGCTACAGTTATATAGTGTCAATGGGGCATTATATCAAGCAATACTTAGTCTTTATTTGAGTTGAAAGTCACCAGTTAAAATTGAAGGAAGTACAGGAAGATGATTTAATGTTAACTCTGGTGTCAGACAAGGATGTACATTATCCATTCTGTTACTAAAAAAAAAAAAATCCTCTCTGTTATTCATTATCTATATGGATCCCATTATGAATGAAAGAGGTATTAAATCTAATATCAAAATTGGAGATGTTATCAGCTCTTTGCTTTATGCAGACAATGTCACACTTCTAAATAAATCTGATACAAGTCTACAAGATTCCCTGACTAAATTGAATAACTATTATAATATATTTTTTTTATTCGTGTGGGGTTCCCCCATTACTCGACTGCCTCTTAGGACTGGTTGAGCCCTCCTAATGAGGGATTAAGTACTATATCCTATGACTATAGCCTGTGTGTTCATGGGTCCAGTTTGCCTGCTTGCAGGATGAAAAACCCCAGATAAACTGAGAGAAAAATCCTGCTGTCCATGCCCAAGACTGGCTAACTTGGCTATGGCTGAGAAAAATCCTTAACCTCCTCATGTCGTCGACAGGAATCGAGCCTAGGACGCTCCTTCACCAGGCATATGGTTGCGAAGCAAATAGCCAGTAAGCTAACCAAGCGGACACTGTTGTAATAGATATGATATGAAGGTCAGCAATAACAAGACAAAGGCAATGAAAATAGGCAGAAGCATTGAAAATATCAACTGCATTGTGAATGGAGAACTTATAGAACAAATAAAACATTCAGCTACTTAGGCACGATTTTTACTGAAGATGGTAAATTAAATATAGAAAAAGACAACAGAATCAGCAATGGTATGGTAGGAAGTCAATTGAATAAATTCACATGGAATAAGAGAGAAATTAGTCGGAATACAAGACAGTGTTCAAACCAGTTTTAACTTATGGATCTGAGAGCTGGGTCAGAAGTAAAACACTTGAACAAAGACTAGAGACCGCAGATATGAGAGTCCTGAAAAAGATTATAGGCATCAATGGCAATATCATATTAAAAACGAGAATATTAGGAAAGAACTTGGCATTGTCAGCATCCAGTAATGCGTTAGCAGAGCTAATCTCAGGTGGTATGGTCACTTAAACAGAATGGGCGGAGAAAGATTAGCAAAACAAGTGTTCTCTGCCAGGTTGGCATCAAAACGACCCAGAGGAAGACCAAGATATAGGTGGATTGATACGGTACAAAGTGTCTTAGACGTTAGAAATATAAGATCTGATAATGTTGGAGTCTTGACAGGTGACAGATTGATTTGGAGGAAAATTGTAGATATTATTATTATTATTATGGGTATCGCCATGGAGTCAGTAGACTCACTGCAGAAGACTCAAACTATCAAAACAATATTTATCATATCTCTTCTTGAATTCATTTACAGACGAAGAACTCACAACTGAGTCAGGCAATGCATTCCACTCATTCACCACCCTCCAGGCGAAAACCCCATTCTCACACCCTTGTTAACCACACTTTCCTTAATTTCCAGCAATGCCCTCTTGTTCTTCCATCTGATAAAAACACAGATGAAACATTTCCCCTGCATCAATCTCGTAAAAATCTTTTAGTAACTTAAATGTTTCTATTGGAAAAAATTAGATTCGTCCTATGCAAATGCAAACAAAGTATTCTGGTAGACCATCTGCCGCCTTCGAGGGAGGAAATCGTGCACAGCAAGGGCAATGAAGGCCTATGATGATGATGATGCACTTTTAACAACCAAGAAGGATATCCTCCACAGATGGAGGGAATACTTTGAGAGCCTTCTTAACCCGGGTGGCCCAGCAGTTGTGGACATCCAAGAAGTGTAGATCGGGGCAATGACTAGTCTCACAGCAGAAGAGGTCCATTTAGCAATAAAATCGGGTAAGGCTGCTGGTGATGATGAAATTCGGCCCAAAATGCTAAAAGCCTTAAATCAAGACGGTGTTCTCTGGCTGACTCGAGTGTGTCAGGCTGCTTGGATATCTGGGCGAGCACCAAAGCAATGGCAGACAGGCATAATAATACCAGTCTTCAAGAAGGGAGACCAGAAGGATTGCAGTAACTATCGTGGCATCTCTCTGTTCAGCCTGCCTGGGAAAGTGTATGCTAGGTGCTTGGAAAGACGGTGCAGGAGCATAGTTGAGTCAAAGTTCCAGGAAGAACAATGTGGCTTTCGTCCTGGTAGAAGCACAACTGACCAAATCTTCACATTAAGGCAAGTCTTTGAGAAATCTTGGGAATATGCCAAGAATGTCTACACATGTTTTGTGGACTTGGAGAAGGCATATGACCAGGTTCCTTGGGATAAGCTTTGGCAAGTAGTACAGGAGTATGGAGTGGATCGCCAACTATTAGCTGCCATCAAGTCCCTGTATGAATGTCCAGAGTTTTGTGTCAGGGTAAACAGCACAAAGTCTGAACCTTTCACAGTCTCCGTTGGCCTCCGCCAAGGGTGTGTGTTCTGTCACCCCTCCTTTTCATAATATTTATGGACTGGATTGATAGGCACAGCCGAGGCACTATTAACATTAAGGCATTGAACAATGCTATAATACCAGAGAAAACTGTTCAAACATTCAGAGCTCATTGCCAACAAGTATGGTTGGGAAATCACAACCAACAAGTGACTTAGCTAGGACTCGTTACAGACCTAAAAGTGAACTGCTGTGTTTATTTACTAATGCTAGGAGAATCAGAAATAAGGGAGATGAAATTATTCCACTGAGTGAGTTTATTCATTGAAATACGCAAAACACAGCTGAATGAAGATGATTTTTGATGGGAATAGAAAGAAGGATACTGTTTTTCGCAATGCTGAAGTTAGTAATTGAATTATGTCCACATAAGGTAGACATGAAAGAGGGAAACAGTGGCAATGGTTTTGAGGCGGTGTGCTGTGAGGTTGGCAGGAGGAGATATTTATTGGATGTTGCTACAGGCTAGGGAATGTGGAGGGAGGTGATGAAGAAATGTATACGAAACGTGGGTTAGTGAACAAGGAAAGGGTGATTATTATGGGTGATTTTAATTATGGCAGTATAGATTGACATGAAGAGATAGTGTTTGGGAATAAGGAAAATGAATTTCTCAAGTTCTTGAGAGACAACTATCTTAGGAAGTATGTAAAGGAGGGCACGCAAGGATCAAGAGTTACAGATCTTATAATTTCATCAGAGGATGTAATTGTGAGTGAGATTTTGTACCTTCCTCGTGTGAGACCACCACATTGCTTAGTGAAAGTTTTAAAAACTTCCATGCTTGGTCTCTAGAGCAGGGCTTCCAGATTATCTTGCCCTTAACTCATCCACAGTATTAATCTACTATATGTTTTACAGCCTTTAGAGTAATTCCAAAAAACATCAATTCATCACGGAATGAGTAGGGGTCACAGACAAGTATTTCCATTGAGGCAGATCATAGAGAAATGTTTATAATTTCAGAAACATTGATTATTCCTGCACAAGTCTTTCTGAGGAATAATGGAAGCCAATTCAATGGAAATACTTGTATTTTTATAGCATCTATGAAAATACTCGTGGAAATGACATATGGCAGAAACACAGACTCTATGAATAAGCTTTTGGAGAGGAACCCCTTCTCCCCCCCCCACCACTGCTTCACTTGCACTTCAACAGTTCCTTAGATATTATTTGTAAAGGAAGTAGAAAGCTAAGAATAAATTACATTTATTAAGCTGGTTACTTTCATAAATACTTAACTGACAACCTCAGGATATAGAAAAAAAAATAAAGCTATATATAAACAGCAGCATTATGGTACATGAAAGTGAGACTTAATACTAAAGCAATGTGAACAAACAATAAAGTAAGTATGTGGAAAGATTTTTTACTTGGTTATTATGTACATTATACTTGACAAGAGATGAGATTCTCATTTTAATCCTATACCCAAGCAACAAGAATAAGCATAAAGTAACTTCACGACTAGACTACTTGTATATGGAGGCTATTGACTTCACATCAGTTGCTTTGGTATCCTATAATGCAAAAACATTATGGAAGCATAACGGGAAGGGTCACTACCCACACCGCCAGATTCAATCCTTTAATGAGGAAAAAGTGTTAAAGTATTTTTTTTTTAGCCCCCAATAGTAATACTAACTAGGAGGTAATTTAATCCTACATGCTACATTGCATACAATACATATATTACATGCAGCTTCCAAGTACTGATTACCATTTATATTTTGAATTTTGTATCAATATTCATATATACATTTATATTTTTACATCTACATATTTATATCTTTACATCCATATCTATATTTTTATATATACATATATTTACACTATAATTCATTCAATATCAGTAATTTATGTTATATTTATGTAACATAAATTACTGATATTGAATGAATGGAAGTTGATCTTATTGGCAAATTTAATTAATTCTGAGTAATACTTTTCAATAAGTCTCTGTTTTGACATTGGCCACTTGTCTCTGGAAGTGATTATGTGTTGTATTAGGGGCATCTGGATGCAGTCCAATACCTAACAGTCATAAAGTATATGGCCAACAGTCTGTTGAAGGTGTGGACTACAAATGCATGATGGTGATTCCAGGATATAGAATCTGTGTAAGTAGTGTCTTGGTTTTCCATGTCCCATTAGTAGCATGGATAAATCTGGAGAAAGGATTTGTTTTTTCAGCATGAGTCTGCTCTAGTGCTTGGCAGGAATTCTTTTATTGTTGATCCATTTTTTGATGTTTTCCATTCTTCTTCCCACAAGTCCAGACTTCTTTCTTCTGTTTTTATAGCAGATTTCAAGTACTTTTGGTAATTGTTTCTAGCTGCTTCTTTAGCCAACTGATCCACTCTCTCATTTCCTGCTACCCCAGTATAATGTAGAGTGAGATTCCAAACTAGATTTCTTGTTCGTTCTATTAATACTATATGGCTGTTCTGGTTTTTTATGCCATCTATAATGCTTCTACTATCACTGTAAATTGTTGCTGTCTTTTGATGAGAGGTGTTGAGTTCTAATTCCTGGAGATATGTAAGTGAATGAAGTGCAGCAAGTTGTTCTGCTTGGTTGTTGGAAGAGAGAGGATGCAGCCTAGAGCAGCGTTCTTGTATAATGGACTGTCTATTATATGCAATAAAAGAACAGCTGATGTTCCCTCTGGTTTTGCTTCTGTCAGTGTATATATATATACACAAACATATACACACTGACAGAATAAGATGACAGAAACTAATATATATATATATATATATATGGAATTAGTCACTTTCAGAACTTTTCTTCTCCTTAAAATATGTTTTCTTTGCCTACTGAAGTGAAGAGGACGTTTTTAGCAATTTGGATCAATGCTGTAATTTTCATTATACCTTCCGGAAATGGCTTCATACATAAGAGAGAATTCTTGTATTTTCAGGCAGATCGGTGTTAGAGTTGCAACAGCACAAGCTGCCTCAAAAGATATTGTCCTGTATCCTTTAATTATATGTATAGCTATAAGGTGTTGAATTCTGTTTAGCTTTTGTTGATTTTTCTTTGATTTTAGTGTATACATTTCCAGGCAGGTGCAGCATAAGATATCAATGGCAGTATATCTATGGTACATATTGTTTTTAGCACTCGTTGGCCTAATCCCCACTTAATCCTTGCCGACTTTGCTAGAAAGTTTACTATTTGTAAGCTTTTTCCGGTAACATATGAGATGTGCTTGTTGAAGGTAAATTTTTCATCTATTGTTACTCCTAGGTATTTTAGCTCACTGGCTACCTGAAGAACTTCCCCATTTAGGAAGATCTTACAGCTTGTTTTGATTTTTTACATGAGATATAGAGCACTTTAGACTTGGTGTTATTGAAGGTAACTTTCTTCTCGTGTGCCCACTCTGTGATTTTAAAAAGTTCTTCATTGGCCATTACTTCTAACTGTAAGCCGTCATGTCCCCGAATCATTATCATTGCATCATTAGCAAAAGCTATGACTTTTATTTCGATAGTGAAAGGAAGTCTTAACAGCAAGTCATACTGGATGTTCTAGAAACCTGGTCCACACAGCAGGAGCCTCGTTTGACCTCTTTCATTACAGCTATGGTTTTTAATGTCATGGTTGTTGTTCTGTCTGTAAAATAATTTTTTGTAAGATTCAGTAAGTTTTTTGGACATTTTAAATCTCTTAATTGGCTGATTATGGCTGGCTACCATGCAGCATCGAAGGCTCCTTGTATATCGAGTGAGATCAATAGTACATCTTTTTTTGGTTTTAGACTGTGTGTGTGTATGGATGGGTGAGTGGGGGGAAGGGAGAATTCCTCTCTGAATGATCTGAAAAATCACTCTAAACATCATAAATTAAAGATGCCGAGAAATTATATTCTTGTTGATTCCTTTATTCAAGTGTAAGCAAACAAAGTGTGCTCATGGAGTATCTTCACAACTGGGTTACTTGCATACAAAACTAATGTCTTCACATTAATTAACTTAGTATCCCATTATGCAAAGCACACATCCTTTCGGGTATGTATAATGCTATGCATTATGGGAAAAACCACTCACTATCCAGTTCGCTTTCAACCATTATTGCAGTATTATTAGTGGGACCCAGACTTAGAAAAGATACCAAGATTGAAGTAATGCAGAAGTATATATTTCCCATATACAAATAGTGTTTGCATTATTGGATACTAAAGCAATTAATGTGAAGTCATTAGCTTCTATATACAAGTAGTCCAGTCATGACGATACTTCACATGCAAACTTTGTTTGCTTACACTCTGATAAAGGATTAAATAAAAATATAATTTCTTGGCATCTTTAATTTATCAACAAATGAAAAAACTTGCAACTCTAAATAGCACTAAGTGACTGGAACTTGTTACTCCAGGACAGGACACCAAGTGGAACAGCTCTCTTCTAGGAAGATACCAAGGTTAAATTCATGCAGATGTCATATATTTTCCATATGCAATAATAATAAAAAAAAAGTACATCATATTATTACTCTAGATGAGAGAGAGAAATAGTTGTGGAAAAATTTTTCATCTGGTTACAATATGTAATCTTTCTACTACTATTTCTCATCCAAGGTATTATATGGTGATACACACTGATGAGAGTTCAATAAAGGTAGAGTCAAACTGGCAGAAGTACCACATGGATATAATTGGTGTTAACTGGAATGAAAAATACTGAAAACAGATGAGATCGTGTTAAATAACATATCTACTACTATCAATTGTGCATGCATGTGTGTGTGTGTGTCATGATTTATACTTAATTTTCTAGTTTTGGAATCAAAGATCAATGGGAAATGGCTGAAAAATGGTCTAAGGAGAGAAACTCACTTCGCATGGTGACTAGAACAAGTCTTTCTTTTGTAGATCTTGTAATATTTACCACAAAACTATGCAAAAGTTTTCAGTAAACATGACTGTCAGAAATGTCTAAAAAATTCAGTTCCAAAATTATTCATTCAAAATCACTGAATTCCTAGTTTTTGTTTTTGTTATATTTTAAAAATCAAAATGTTTACAATGTTTCTCTGTACTTATCTGGATGTTTCTGTTTAACATTTATCTATTATGTGAATATACAGAAACACTCAATATATGTTTTACAAAGTAAATCAAAATAAGAACTTTTTCTTTTTAAATAACAGAATCTTACAAAAAAAAAAAAAAAAAAAATATCTTATTTAAAAATTATGTAAGATGCTAACCATTTCTTTTTATTTCTTCAAAAATGTTTTCCACACTGCCTTTTGATACTCTACCTATTTTTTTAATGATTTTATTTAATTTATAAAAACTGTCATCCAAAGATTTTGCATGAAATGAAAAATTTCCTTCCCTTTCTAAAGCAAGATTAGCTCCTTGAATAGATGAATGCCTAGAAATAAACAAAGGGAATTATTTGTATAATATTTTTAGAGAAAATAAACAGGAAGCATAACTCTTAGCTACTGAAAAAATAATAAATGAATAAATAAAAATATAAATGTGTGTATGTAGGCATGCACGTGCATATATGCAATAGGATTTTAATTATATTTTCTGAATTATAAGCTAATATGAAATACATACTAAATTTCATTTTTAACCACCATGTCAGCCTTGACATGCATATACTTTAATAATTACCGGCCCTGACGTGTATATATGTGAATAATTACATAGATGCAAAGTGTCCACTGATGTTAATATAACCGTTGGATATTATAGAAATAATATGGATACAAGGTGAATATTTTTGATATACTTTATCTGTGAGACTGTTTGGGCGGTTAACCTTCATTTATGTTTGTGATAGCCAGTAATAACCTGTTACTAGCAATCTGTCAATTACACTTCGAAATCCTATTTTTTTGGAAACTGAGCAAGAGTGTAGTTAACAGGGATGTCAACTAGATTTTTTGCTCAGAGAGTGGTGAATAAGTGAAATAGGTTGCCAGTCTGTTGCAGATGCCATCACTGTGAATGAGTTCAAAGCAAAATATGACAGATTCTGTGCAAATGTTAGATAGCTTGGCATGACGTTCAGGGCATCTCTCTCTCGATGAGTCCAAGGACTTCATGGAGTTGCCCATAATAAAAATAAACGTTATTGTGGACTATTCAAATATTCAACTCACAACACACTCAAAAGCAATGTTGTTATTACAATTTTTGCTCTCTCCGGAGGAACTAGAGTTTATATATTATTCCCCTTGAGAATTACTGTTGAAAAGAGATATTCCCCCCCCCCCCCCAAGAAGAGATCCTGAAAATTACAGTTTATATCTCAGAACCCTGGACTAAATAAAATTAAGACTGCTACCTCACATTGCAAACTTTCATGGTTTGGTCATTATTATTATTATTATTATTTGACACCTCCAGGGAGTCCAAAGATTCGTTGAGGGAGGCACCTACTCTAAAACTCTCTCAATCCTCCTACTACAACGAACCGCAACTACACCAACGCCATCTACCTCCCACCACCACCATCACTAGTATTTTCAAAAACAATCACAAACATCCATGCCCACAGTGGGATTCACACCGGCAGCCTTTTGGCAGGAGAGCAGATATGTAACCACTCAGCCAACCAGGCTGGCATTTTCATAGTCATTAAACTACTGCTCAAAAGAAACAATTTTTAAACAATTTTTTTTTCTTTTTTAAAAAGAAGGTTTATATTGTTTTATAACATACTGAATTTTTATTTTATTATTTTTTATCTTATTTTGCTATTAAAAAAAAGCAAAATATAGGGAAGACAAGAGCATCTTATTGGGTCTCTTGCTGATATTCTGATAGTGACTGATCTCAGGGCATTAACTGGCTCTGCCTAAGCTTCTGAGTTTCTTACGCTGTGGACTTTCACGTGTGTGCGTGTGTGTGTGTTAATGTTGATCCTGCACATGAAAGGTCACAACACCTATAACATTCCGGTATCATGTGTGGATAAGTGATTACGAAGAAAAATGCAGCTGTTGATATGTTTCTGATAGAGTGGGAGGTTGTAATCAGTGGGAAAAATAGTATGGGGGGAAATTGTTTCAAAGAATAGAAATGGATGGAATGAAGGAGGCTGATGAGAAGTTGGTTTGGTGTGTTCAAAGCTGTACAGTGTATGTGTATTGGCAAGTATCTGCTCTAGTTCTTCTATGATTAGAAGAAAGTGTGCATTCATTAAATAATAGTTTAATGAATGTATATGAAGAGGGGATAAATATCATATTTAACAATTAATAGCATATCAGTGCCTTGTATGAGCAAAAGTAACATTAAGGCAAAAAATGGAATCTGTTAATGTATTAACATTAACAGATTCTGTTCAAAATTAACAGATATCTGTTAATTTTGAACAACTAGCAATTAGGCTTTGGAGAAGACAGCATGAGGAAGGCTCTTTACAACAATTACAAGAAATAAGAGACAATGAAACTGACTCAGTATGGGTTTAAAGCTAGACAGTACATGGATGTTAATCAGTAGATGATCGTGTTTTTAGAGCAGCTTTAGAAAAAAAATAAAGACTAATGATCTAATCGAGTGAACATAAACTGCTACAATATAAACAAAGCTGCAACAGAATGTCTATGGGAAATTGAATGAATGATTTATAAAGTTTATATATTTTTTATTTTATTTTTTTACACAATCCAGGAATCCTGTTCTAAAAACCAAACATGGAAATTTCAAGCCACTTCAAGTCTCCAGTAAGCAGGGCAGTAATCTCACACCAGGCAATATTTAATTTTCCTACCTAAAGACTTTCACAAACGTCCATGCTCGTGATGGAATCTGAACCTACAACCAGTTAGAGAATGGATATGCTAACCTTGTCTAACGAGGTTAGCATATCCATTGGCAGGATTGCTCTGTTAGACAGCATTAAGCATTCTAAAAGTTTTGTGCGAGCCATCACAAATGTAAGCAGTATTCCACAGCTTGTGTCCTATAATTTATTTCAGATTTCAGTGTATTAGCAGTTGTGCAAGCGAGAAGAAGTATCTATCTTGTGTAGAAAGAGACACCTAGTTTTTTAGAGACTGAAGAGGCTTGGACATAATGTGTTAATATGCTTGTGACAGAAAAGGATCTTGTTTGGTGATCTAATATTATGGAAAATATTGAAGTGTTGAACATTTGAGTACTATAAGATTCATCAAACAAGGAAGAATAAAGTGTACTGTAAGCAATAAAGTTATCGATAGGATTTGTAGTCAGTAAGTAAAGATTATTTATGTATAGGAAATGAAAGTGAGTGGGCAAAAGTACAGTCCTGGGATGGTCATGGAAAAAGTCTAATGGAAGTCATCTATCATGATATGATGACATCATGTGGTAACTCCAGTGCAAACTGATATTAAAATCAAACTATATATATATATATATATATATACACACACACACACACATACATATGAACCACATGTAAAAGGCTGAATTAGCCACAATTATTTCTTCACTTTCCTCCAAAACCATAAGAACAAGAGCACTCCTAACTAGCACTCTCCAGTCTTGCTCCAAGACTACAGCATATCACTGCCATGTGGGTGTGTGGCAAGAGTAAGAAGGAAGAATCTGTTCACATTTTTTTTAACAGCTGAGGATGGTTATATTCTTCAAGGAGGGCAAAGTGAGAGGGGCTGTTCCAAAATATAGAGGAGATGGAATGAAAAAAGAGACAGAAGTTGGTTTGATGAGATTGGAGCAGGACTGTAAATGAGTGTTGGTTAGGAGTGCTCTTGTTCTTATGGTTTTGGAGGAAAGTGAAGGAATAATTGTGGCTAATTCAGGAGACCACTGTTTGCGAAAGTATCTGTAGAACAGAGCTATCTTATCCTATCCTAATTTATGCTTACGCATAGACCCACACATTTTACTGATGTAGGTATTTGGAACCGAAATCTTACAGAATAGGTTGGTTATCCTAATTATTCCTTGTGTCTGTTCAGAACAGACAGAAGGTAGAAACTGAACATTTATGAGAGAGGATCATGAATTAACTAAGTTGCCCTATTCTGAAGGCTGGGCAGAATGGGATTTGTGTCAAGTTAGCAACTATAAATGTACAAAGTAGTGTCTTAAGCAGGAAATACACAAAGTGTTTTTTATACAATTATGCTGTGATGTGTTTGTGCCAGGAAAGGTTGGAAGTATAGGTAAGTCCAAGAAAGGAAATCTGATCATATTTGGATCTATTGGTATTATCAAAAGTTAGATGAAAGAACAAGAGCTCTTTCTTGGGAGAGATTAAACTAGAACGAGTTTTGATGGCACTGAAATCTACAAAGTTATCTTTACCACAATGATATATAGCTGGATCAGAGTTTAGGATATACGGTTTTGGTAGGGAAAATCCGAGGAGAGAAAACCATTCATCACGACTTACAGCGAGTGAGTGGGAAAGTAGGCAATCCAGTTGCAGAGAGTAGAAAGACGCCCATCTATGGTAGTTTGCTAACTTGATCAAATGATTTTGAAATGCTGAGGGCAACCTCAAAATTCTATGAATTTTTTCTCGCCTTGAGTCCAGAAGTGGATGGTGAAGGCTAGATTGGCTATGCACCGTGAGTAGCAGAATATCTATCGCTAGTCACCTATATATATATATATATATATATATATATATATATATATATATATATATATATTCCCACAACAATAAACAAGGGAATGAAGTGGAATACTCCTATCATGACTAAACATTTTCACGCTTTGCTGGGACGTTCCATTGAATCTCTCATGGAAATTCTATCATACTTAAACATACCTCGGAAATTAATAACTCTGAGTCCTTCCATAATAAATATATAAAAGTACAATTAAGAAATCTAGATCATAAGCTCAGGTACAGTGAAGTAGAAGAATAAGCATTCAACTAATATAAAAATCCAGCCTACCTTTGAATAAGTGTAATTGTAGCAGGTATGTGTATTTGTAGTGGAGTTTTAAGAGCTATAACTAAATTTCTATTTATTTCGTTTGACAACCTTAGGATAGACGCAACACGCAATGCTGCAGCCATCATAAAACAAACGTAAACCTGTAATCAAAAGCACATGGATTTCAAGAGTATCAGCGCCCTCTAAAGCGTTTCATCTAATGTGATTCGAGTAATATGGAATAACTCAGACAAAAAGACTTCATTTCAGCATAGAAAATTACTATATTTGCGTGAAACAATAGCAAGAGCATATGACTCTTACTGCTCTTACTCGTAAAGTAAGGACAATCATTGCTATTTAACAAAATGCATGAACAAAAGCTCGCGATTGTTCATGATCTAGTTTAAACTCTCCGCTTAAATATAACATGGTACAAAGACTCAATTAAAAGTTTATAATATAAAAAATTCTTTACATTTAAATTTATTATTATGATTATTGTTATTATAAGAAGTTTAAATGTAAATAAATTTTTATAATTATTATTCCTGACACCTCCAAGGAGTCCGAAGACTCATCGCGGGTAATATAAACTATTAAATAATAATATAAACTTTTAATTGAGTCTTTGTACCATGTTATATTTCAACAGAGAGTTTAAACTGTACAGAAAAGAGTCCGTCTAGCTCAGTGGAAGTGATGTTTACGCTCAACAACGCTAAACTGCTCGAAAAAAGAGCGCCACGAGTTCTATTCTAGTCGCCGACTAGAGGGAACTTTTCAAAGCCTTTTTTCGACTGGTTCCCGTGTTAGTCGATCTCTGGCAAGCGGTTTTTTTTCCCGGAAACTCGGGTTTTTCGTCCCGTAAACTCAATAAAATCAACCGTAGAACCCACACTGTTTTCAGACATTAAAAATATTGTATTAGGGTTATGAACCACCAGATGGCGGCAATTGTGCAGTCTCTTCACTGCTTACCACTTAATTATTGATGGCCTTGGGCCAGCTATCTTTGATTGGCTACCAGTGGAAATTCAACTGTCTACTCAGTCTCGAAAAGTTAGATAGAGCTCAAATGGCCTCGCCTACTCCCTATATGGGAAAAAAGGTGTTAGCTGATTTTTTAAATTTATTATTATGATTATTGTTATTTTTATTATTACCATTATCATCATCATCTTCATCATCAACAGACCTCCATGGAGTTAAACCACGCATCGTGGGAAGTCTCACTATCACATGCACAGCTCATCATACCTTTACTTAAATGCATACATTGTCCCTGCACTTGCCACACTCTGAGTAATGCATTCCGATCACCCACCACTCTCATCCAAAAAATCTACTCCTCTCCACCTTGTTCATATCCACGTGATAGGGCTTCCAGGGATGGCATCTAGGTCTCCAGACGTTCTACGAAAAATCTTATCCACTTTAATCTGGTAATTAATCTTAAATCTCATCATCCTTTTGAAAACCTGGAGACCAAATCTCTGCACAGTGATCCATATGCACCTGATCAAATTATTTTATACAGTGCAATCAAAAACACTCTTACTTCTACACGTCGGTGTTCTCTGAATCATTCCTATAATACTTATGTTGTCCATACAATTTTCACAAAATATCCAAGACATTTCAAGTCTGTATCCACCAACACGAACGAGATCCTTCATCTGCTCCACCTCCTCTAAAATATTTCGACTAATCCTAAACCTTGCATCCCATCTTTGCTTCCCAATTTTCAAATCTTACACTTTGCTACATTAAACTCACATTAAACCCATGCATCAGTCCATTCCAACATTTATTTAGATCCTCTTGCCCTACTTCTCATAACTCCCCCCCAACTTTTAATCATCTGGACACAACTATATATCCATTTAAGAAATTTCCAATGACATTTGCACACAAATTATACAACAATGTCCCTAAAGCACCCCTTAAGCACATTACTAGTGCAAAAACCGAAAAATTTACATTTCAATCACATAAATCAAGACAGTGCTGGCCAGAGAGAGAAAGAGAGAGAGCACACAATTACCGCTCTCCGTAGCGCAACTGGAAGAATTAATGGAAAAGACCTCAACTCGATTTTTATCTTAACAAAAAAAGTTATGTGAGCTTTATTCAGTTTCCGATGAACTAACTGAGAAAAAAACTACTACTACAGAAGTAGTAGTAGTTTTTTCTCCCAGAAACTAGAGTTTTTCATTCTGCATAAAGGAAAATCACCCGTTAGAACACATGTGATTCACAGACAAAAAATCTAGTCCTTACATCCCTATTAACTACGCTCCTGCTCAGTTTCAAGTATGCTCAATAATTCTTCTACCTCCAGACCTGTTCTGAAAAATTTCATCTATATTAATCTTGTAAAAACCCTTCAGTAAATGTATGTCTCAATAATGTCACCTCTTTTTCCGCCTGCCAATCAATTCCTACAACCTTCAAATCTTCAACCTGTCATCATAAGGTTCATTCTGAGATCTGTTACCATCCTGGTCAATCGCCTCTGGATCCTTTCTACCTCCTCCTCATTGCCAAGAAACCCAAGTGACCAGATCATTGAACAATAGTCGAGGTGGGGTTTTACCAAGGTTCATAAAGACGTATAATAGCCTTATTGTCTGCTTTTCTCTGTTCATCGGGGTATTTTTCAGTAATCAAGAAATCCAATGAGCTGCTTTAATCACTTTTGTTATACGCCCTCTGAACTTTAACTTCCTATCCACAAACACTCTCAAATCCCTAGATTCGTCAATTTCCTGGAGTATAATTCGATCAATGCGGTACACAGATGGTATTCTTTTCACCCCAAAATGCATAACTTTACACTTTGCTATATTTAACTGACATCAGTTCTCCTTTGCCCAGACGGCCAGTCAATCCAAATCATTCTAAAAAATGTTAACATCTTTATTAACTATTGCACAATCAAATTTGCATTATGTGCAAACAGCTGAATGGTTACTCCCATTCTCTTTTCTACATTTATTGAACAAATGAAATAGTAGCATCACAATAATGGAGCCCTGTGGCACATCACTAGTTACAGGCCATCTACCAGACTTTTCTCCTAAATAAACTACTTTCTGATATTTCTTCATCAACTACCCTCTTATCCATTTCACCAACACTATATCCGTCCCCATGTGCTGCAGTTTAGTGATTTGAATTTCATGTGGTGTCCTGTCAAATGCTTCTGTAAAGTCCAGCAGTATCACTGTAAACTCATTACCTTTATCCAACTTAGCTCTGACTGTATTATAAAACTTAAAAGTTACTGAGGCACCACCTACCCCTTCACAAAACCATAATGCCGCCTATACAGGATCCCATTTCTTTCTATCTATTTTGTTCTTGACCAACTTCTCCATTACCTCGACAAGGACTCCTGATATGCTGATCAGTTGGTAATTTGCTACATCAGTCTTGTAGCCTACTTTATGTAATGAAACCATTTCCCCTCTTTCCGCCATCTTAAGATTAACTCAGAGCTGGGACTTCGATTAAATACTGTGGTGAGATGCACTGCCAGTTCCCTAGCGCCTTCCAATAAAACTTTGGCTTGTATACCATCTAATCCCATAGATGAATTCACATCGTGGTTCTGTAATATACTATGCACTTCCAGTTCATTTGCCTCAGTTTCCATATTCCTCTGTGTCTCTTTTCGTTACTGCAGTATCTCCACCTGGATGGTATACTTTTGCAAAATGTTCACTTGGTAATTCTACTATTTCGCCTAATTCAGTTACGTCCTTACCATCAGCATTCAACAAAACCATTCTGCTATAAACATTCTTCCTTTTGCTTACAACATACCGAAAGAACTATTTGGGATTTTCTTTGAATTGCACTAGAAATTTTCTTCCATTCTCCGCTTTTGCCTTTCTTACCACACTGTTAACCTTTTGGTTAACAATGTGGTAAGAAAGGCAAATGAGAAGTACTTTTTACTTCTCATGTGCCTGCTGATCACTTTTTTCCTTGAATTCCCTCCACATTTTTTTTCTTTTTTATAGCTCCAGCTCAATGATAGTATTCATCCATTTAACTCCCACTTCATTTATTCTCCTGACTCTAGGTATGCACGCTGTTATTACTTCCCTCAGACAACACTGGTTTACCACTTACCATGCACTATCAACTTCTGGCCCTTGCAGTTTCACATGACATACCTCTGATGCAAGTAATCTCCTATACTTGTCATATCTACCAGCCCTGTAATTCCACATATACTCCCTCTCAACTGAAAATTCCACACATTTAGCTTATGAAGATCGTATTATCACTCTCACCAATTGGTGGCAACATGGTCATATTGATTATGGACAAATTGTTTTATGCAATTACTAGGATCTAGCAATTACTATATCAAACCCCTTGTACATTCCATCATATTCACAGTAATTGGTCTATAGAGCATCCAATTGTATATTTTGCTTATATTTCTGCTGGCCACTATCTCACACCAGATAGCCTCAAATGTGTTATTTTCACTGACCTGCATAACCTAGCATCGACTCATTCGCTATTATGACCTTTCTTCTCAGCTCAATGCTGAGAAGAAAGGCGTACTGTGGCAACAAACTTACTATCTTAACTCTGACTCCTTTAGTTTACTATTTTCAGTAACTCTTTCATGTCCTAGCAGTGTGTTAGTTACTAGTAGTGTGCCAGAAAAATATATTTCGGGGATACTGCTGTTTAATTTGGACGTCATGATATTGGGGAATGCGTGACTGCTGAAATGCAAGTGTTTGTTAACGATGTAAAGTTGGGAAGTAGAATGAGTAGAGATGTAGATTTGGAAGAAGACTTGAAGAGACAGGCCTTCATTCAGTGGGCAAATATTGAGTGGATATATCAGTTCAATGGTGCAAAATGAGGTTTTAAAATTTTGGAAGCATAGGTGGAATGCAGAGTATGAAACTGGGGAGAGATCTTAGAGATGAGAGATATGAAGATACTGGTAGACTAGGAACTGAAGTTTCTGGAAGACATTGCTGCTGAAACTGTGAGGACAGCACAGCTGATTATGACAATGATGGGTGGTTAGTGACGTGCAGAAGTAAGGATGTTCTCATTCCATTGTGTTTTGATCAGGTCTCATATGGAATACTGTGTGCAGATTTGGTCACCTGATCTTCAAAATGATGAAGAAAGGATATGAGTGTCCAGAAATGGTTAACTAAGGTGACTGCTGGTATCTGGAATGTTGAGTATGAACACAGATGGAAGGAATGCAATTTGCAGTCTGCTGGAGTTGAGGAGGTTGAGGAATGCATGAGATATAGAAGCTGGTAAGGGGTTATTTCTATATCAACGTGAAGTTTTTCGTAGAATGGGGCGACAAGAGGCCATCCCTGGAAGTAGTATAAGGAAGATGTGAGCAGTGGAGGGAGAGTAATTTTTTCAGAGAGAAGTGGTTGGTTGGAATGGACTGTCTGTTGGTATAAATTTCTTATACTTGAATCATTTAGTAGTCTTACTTTGCAATTACATTTTGTTTCTCTAGTTTGTTTATTTTATTTTTGTATTTTTTGTAGCCAGTTTGGTGGAAATCTTAGTTTAGCCTGTACTAAATAGTGATCTGTGTCAATTTCTAGCCCTCTTCTAATTTTAACATCTTGGAAGAAGTTTGCTGCTTTTTCATTTGCTATAAAGTAGTCTATTATTGATTTTTGTCCTCTTGCACGCCACGTATATTTATGTATATTTTTATGCTTGCAAAATGTATTCATTATTTTTAAATTATTATATATTGCATAATCAATGAATCGCTTTCCATTTTTGTTTATTGGTTCTCCAAATTTTTGTATATTATTGTTAATTTTTTTCATTCCTATTCTGGTATTAAGATCTCCAGCTATGATTATATGGTCTGTTTTATTTAATTTTCATATATTCCTTGTAACTCTTTGTAAAAGTAATTATTTTCATCTTCTTTTCCTTCTTCAGTGGCATACACTCCAACAACTGTTAAATTTTATTTATTTAATTTTAATCGCACTTGTAATATTCTTTCATTCCAGTATGTATAATGAGTTATTTTTGCTTTAATTGATTTATGGATCCAAATCATTACATCAGCTTTTGCATGCATTTGTTTGTCCACTCCACTATATACAGGGTGTTCGGGATAAATTTGACATATTTATAATTAATTATATTTTTCCGTAAGTTACATGTATTAACACACACTTCTCTTCATTTAAAAGTTTGGACCCTTCTTCATTCATATACAAGATGTCAGAAAGGATGGATAGCTGGAACCCACCTGAATCATGGAAGAGAATAACTTGTATCATGATGATTCGTGCCCGCCATCAAAATAGGGATATTACGACTGCTGCCCAATGCTCCCTGAATACAGTAAAAACAATCAGGCATGAACTAGAGACTTGCAATGGTGACTACGAGGATGTAGCAAGAAGAAAGATCCCTAGCAGACGATCTGATTGCGTTCGTACAGCAGAATTCCTCGCAAATCTGCAGGAACAGGTGTTGAAGAACCCTGGCATTGGAATTCGGGCTTTGTTCGTGGAGTTGCTAACTGTAGTCAAGCCCTGGATAACAAGGGTAGCCAATGGTAGGCCGTATGTATGGCAGCAGGATTCGGCCCCTTGCCACACCTCTGGGAAAAGTCAAAAATGGTTGTCTGAAAATTTCTACGACTTCACCAGTCCAAATGTTTGGCCTCCAAACTCCCCAGACCTTAACCCCATGGATTATTTTGTATGGGGCGCAGTTGAAAAAGACACCAATCGCACTTCCAGTAATACAAAAGCCCAGTTAATGGATAAAATTAAAACAGTTTTTGCGGCCCTTCCCAGGGAGACTGTAGCATCAGCTTGTTCGAGGTTCCGAAGCAGAATTGAAGCTGTGATCGATGCTAATGGTGGTTATTTTGAGTAAATCTTGTTGATAGTATTGTAATTAACTCTGCCTGTAATGTTTTTTTGTCAATTCATTAAATTTAATAGATACAAAGAAGATTTTCTTTTTCCTTACGAAACTGTCAAATTTATCCCGAACACCCTGTATGATATTGTAGTTAGCTGTTTCTTTTGTTCCTTTAAGTTTCTTTTTTGTTTCTGTAAGAACTGCAATTTAAAATTTTATCTAATTCTTCTTCTTTATGTGCTATGCTTCTAATGTTCTTTCACCTTTGCCCTCAAAAAATACATGTTATTGTCTACGATTCACATTTCCAGCTTTTCAACTTTTGTTATTATTTTTTAACTTTCGCGAATTCTTATGCGTTCTCTTGTCTGCATGAATTTCAATTGATATTTGTCCTAGAACATGAAATGTTTCTACTGTATTTTAGTTAATATTTCCATCATTTCTTCATGAAAGCAAATGATCATAATTATTGTGAATCTTCGGCCTGGTTGGCCGAGGTTAGTGCATCGGCTCTCCAGCCAAAAGGCAGCGGGTTCGAATCCTGCCTTGGGCATGGATGTTTGTGGTTGTCTGTAAAAATACGAGTGGTGGTGGTCGACGGTAGATGACGCTGGTGTAAATGATAGAGTAGTTGCAGTTGCTGGAGTAGTGGAGACGATCTTGTAGAGTGGATGCCCTCCCTCGATGAGTCTTTGGACTCCCTGAAGGTGTCAAGTAATAATAATAATAATAATAATAATAATAATAATAATAATAATAATAATAATAATAATCTTCTTGTTAATTGTCAATCTCCAGGGTCTTACATGATGATGATTTTTATTTTTATTTCACCATGAAAAGTTGTAAATCTATTGTACTTTAAACAGATCCTATGTGACTTTTTTTTTTTTTTTTTGTTAATTTCTTTTGGGATATCGTAAGGGCGATGACTGTGTTTATGTGAAAAAAAAAAAAAAGTTTCTATTCTAGTGATTCGCGCGCTTTTCTCATACACCCCTCTCCACACTCTAGTGATAAACTGTTGAATGACCTAGGGTGCAAGAGGGATGACGAGACAACACGTTACACAACCGGTTCTATGGTTTGTCCCGTGAGGAATCGACAAACACGGTCCAGCGACCCTCATCTCACTATACACGAGTCAAAAAGACAGTTCAAGGTTGGCGTCTGTGTCATTTGTTTTTCATCACAGCATGTAGATCGCACACAGTACAAAATGAATGAGTAGCCAATGCCGATAGAGGTCTCTGGCATTCGTAATTCATAAGTAGTGTGTACCCTTTGCAATAATATATATTTTTTTTAATTTTTGCAATCTGTCATTATTTTTTTAGAGACATGTACTTATTCATATCTGTTCTGAATGGCGATTATCATTTTTCCCCCGCATTCTTTTTTTGTTTTTCATATATTTCACAAAGTTCGTAAACATGCTAATAACAACGTGAAGCGGCGTTGTGTTTGGTGAGGTGGGAGGGAACTGTGGTAGCTGAAGTATTAGCGTGTAACCACCCGGGAATTAAACATATAATACTTGTAAATTATTTATAAATAAATGTAATTTATGATATTACTGATTATTTACATGTACAAGACGCATCCTTGGTCAATACTAGCATTTCATTTTTGTAATAGTCAACACTGCATGGTATACCTCCGTTTTTGTTTTTTGTTTTTTTTTTTTTTTTTTTTTTGTTTGCATTAATTAGTTTCATGATTATTATTAAGATTTTAATTAGAATTATAATGCATAATTAATTATGTTTACTAACAAAAGTTAATCGGTTTTACTAGATGAAAGTCCAAAAAATTAATTCAGACTTTTTTTTTTTTTTTTTTTTTTCTATTGCTACACCACTTTTTTGTGCGAATAGCTTTTATAATGACATCCTCTAAGCTAATCTGAGGATGATATTGAGTGGAAAAATGGCGGCTCGCGTGTTAGTGTTTTGTGTCGTGTGTTATTGATGGTGAATTGTGTATTTGACTGATAAGTTTTCAGAGATTTATGCTTATATTCATTAGTAATATCAGTTATTTGCTTGCCGCAATAAACAGGCATTTTACATTTTATTTCCCATACAAGGTAAGTCAACTGACTTCGCAAAGGCGATACGCTAGGCCTACTGCCATTAGTGTCGTTGTTGTATTTTAACATCTTGTTGCTAGTTGACGCGCCTATGCTTGATATTGCTGGTAGTCCTTTGCCGCTGCGGGATATTTTACAAAAACTTCTGCTGGCAGGTCTTTAGACCTGCGGGATATTTTATTAACGCACATACGCAACTAAATCGATATGAGCGTGCCTGACCTGGACGTATTTGCTGATCTGCTCGAAAGAGAGCCAGCTCTTGAACTCATTGATAAACTACAAAAGAAGTTCAAGTTGACATGGCCTACTAGCATGATTGACCCCGACACTATTATTGAGTCACTCGATAAAAAGCTAGCACTCAGTTTTATTAAAAAGCTCCTCAAAAAGTTTGAACGGGATTGGCCCGGCTACTTAAATTTGTATTCCTCACCTGAAGTTGAAGTTGAGGAAAATGAAGACTCCCCACAAGTGGAGGAAAAACTCAATCTAGTTGTCTCTACCTCTAATCCTTCTGATCAAGAAGAAACTCACGCACGTAAGAAGAGAAAAATTCTTGCTGCTGAATCAACAAATGTTGTTGGTATGGAAGAGGATGTTCCCATTTCAGATCCCTCTGTTTCCCACAATGAAAAGGTGCCACCGATTATCCTAAGGGAAAAGCAGAGATGGACAACACTCAGAACCATCATGGCAAATTCACAAATTCATTACACGTCTGCTAAAAATGCAGACGAGGGAATACGAATTCAGCCCACCACGGTGGCTGACTATAGAAACCTTACAAAGGAACTGGATACTAGAGGAACCCAATATCACACATTTTCACTTGCCTCTGAAAAAAATCTGAAAGTAGTCTTACGAGGAGTCTCTGAGGATATTGACACAGATGAAATAGTTACTGACCTTAACCTACAGGAACTACCCCCCATAAAGGTCACTAGAATGTTTAGATCAAATAAGACACCTATGCCTTTAGTCTTAGTAGAAATTCATAACATCTACAAAGACATTTATAATTTAAAATCAATCTGTGGACTCAAAATCACCACAGAACCATTGAGAAAGAAATCATCTTCTGGGCAGTGCCACCGGTGCCAAAAATTTGGCCATGCCCAGAAGCTATGCAAAGCTCAGTTCAGATGCGTAAAATGTGGCGAGAATCACCCCACAAACACCTGCGCCAAGCCAAAAACCACCCCGGCTAAGTGCGCTAATTGTGGGGGTCCCCACCCTGCTAATTATAGAGGGTGTATGCATCATCCCAAAAACAGATGGAATGATCCCAGTCATCAATCTACCTCGTCATCTAATGCGAGAGTTCCTGAAGCTCAGGCTACTCAGTTCTCCAAGAGTGAGAACATGACAACTGGTGCTCGCCCATCATTAACTGAGCCCCTTAAGAAAACGAATCTTCAACATCAAGTAAGAACATATGCTGATGTGGCCCGCTCCAAACAGATAGTACAAACCCAGAACCGGAATACTCCACACTCAAATCTATCAGCTGTTATCACCTCTTCTCTTGCAAACATGCTCCAGGATTTCAGCAACTCAAATCCATCCTTAAGTGTCACAAAAAGATTCCTACAGCAAACCCAATCCATATTATCTGCACTCTCTGATGCATAGGAAAAAAATCGTCCCAAACTCTCTTAGGATTATCGGTTGGAATGCCAACGGTATAAAAAACAAACTATTAGAAATCCAGGAATTTAATAATAGATACAACCCAGATATACTGCTAATTAATGAAACTCACCTGAGGCCTGCTGACACCCTGAAAATCAGAGGGTATCAGATTTACAGAAACGACAGGCTTGGGTATAGAGGTGGAGGTACAGCCACTCTTATCAAAAGCTATATCAATCATCACTCAATAACCAACCCTACTACCACCAACCTCGAAATCACAGGAATCAATGTTCTCACAAACTCAATTGGGAACCTCAAAATTTTTTCTGCTTACAACCCTCCATTAAAGACATTATTGACCTCAGATCTGGATGCCATCCTTGGAGTAAAAGGACCGATCATCATCGCTGGAGACCTCAATGCAAAGCATCCTGCTTGGAACAGTAAATCCACTAACAAAAATGGTCGTATCCTTTCTAGCTACACAGGATTAAACCATGCTGTTGTGGCTGGACCTACCGAACCAACTCATCTCAGTACATCTGGCACTGCTGACATCTTGGATATAGCCATCCTGCAAGACATTAAACTACAGTACAGCCTTACATCACTAAACGAGCTGTCGTCGGATCACAACCCAATTCTACTGCAATTGGGAGAACAAGAATGCCTGTCTCCTCCTCATTCAGGCATATCGTGGGAGAGATTGTCTAAAGCACTTCGGGATCAAATAGGACCCGTCCCACACATATGCACACCAGAAGATGTGGATTCTGCAGTGACTAGCCTCACCCAACAGATTAAGTCCGCTATAATGGTTGCAACCTTCCAGAAACCTGTTCCCAAGCCTGATCGTTTGCCTGAGGACATTATGGACCTGATCAGAGAGAAGAACAGAGCTAGGAAGAGATTTCGTAACACTCGCGCTCCTCAGGATAAGACAGTGCTTAATAGATTGAATGGAGCAGTAAGAGATGCACTTAAAACGCATAGAAACGAAGTTTGGGATAAAAAGTTAGCCTCTATCTCACCTATTGATCACTCTATCTGGGGCCTACTGAGAAACATCAAAAACAAAAACAGATCCCTCCCCCCTATAATCTCAAACCAGGGCCTAATCCACACAGATGCAGATAAGGCAGAAGCCATACTTAAAAATCTTGAGGATCAGTGCAAACCATCTTATAACAACATTGATTTCAATCATCTGTATAAAATCCACAGACAGGTTAGACATGCACTAAACCTCCCGGATACCAGTGCTGATCATATTGCACCCGCATCACCTGTTGAATTATATGATATTATTAAAAAACTTAAGAACAATAAAGCTCCTGGACCAGACAGCATCTCAAACAGGGTGATCAAGCTGCTGCCTCGAAAAGCTATAGTGCATCTGACCAGTATAATAAATGCAATCTTAAGACTTCACTATTTTCCTTCCACCTGGAAACTGGCTGATGTGATTCCTATACATAAGCCAGGCAAAGACCCACACTTACCGCAGAATTATCGTCCAATCAGTCTCATCTCCAACCTGGGTAAGATTGCAGAGAAGGTCATCCTCTCACGACTCCAAACCTCAATAAATGACCTAAACATCCTCCCTAAAGAACAGTTTGGTTTTCGGCAACACCATAGTACTACCCAGCAAATCCATAGAATTGTGGAATATATCATCACCAGCTACAACTGGCGCCAGTACACAGGAGCTGTTTTCCTAGACCTATCTAAAGCATTTGATAAAATCTGGCATTTTGGACTCCTGCACAAACTTATCTCAGCCGGCATCTCACTAAAAATGGTTCATCTAATCCGTTCATATCTTCAGAATAGATCAATGCAAGTTAAAATTAACGGTTCTATATCGTCCCAGCGCCATATCTTTGCTGGAGTGCCACAGGGATCTCTACTGGCTCCATTGCTGTTTTCTGTATACATGTCAGACATCCCTCACAATCCGATGACTTCCATTTTAGCGCTGTATGCGGACGATACGGCAATACTAACCAGATCCCTCAGACCCCACTTCGTTACTAGAAAGCTTCAAGAAAACATTCTAAAGCTGGAGGGTTGGTTCTCTAGGTGGAGATTGGAAGTCAACCCCCTGAAAAGCTCAGCGGTTCTTTTCTCAAAAAGGCCAATGTCTCCTGCAGGAGATGTGTTACTATTCAATACTAAAATTCCCTGGCAGACAGAAACAAATTACCTGGGTGTAATTCTCGACAAAAAGCTATCTTTCAACCAACATATCAAGTCTGCATGTGCAAAAGCATCTAAAGCCATAGCTCAGATTTACCCGCTAATTAATAGAAATAGCAAGCTCAGCAACAGAATCAAATTGCAACTTTACCAGATGACGATTCGTCCCATAATCACCTATGCCTCTCCAGCCTGGAGCCACACCTCTAACGCTAACATTATCAAGATTCAGCGTGTGCAGAACAAGTGCTTGAGAATGATTCTGAACGCCCCGTGGTATGTTAGAAACAGCCAGCTCCATAGAGACACAAATATTCCATATATTCTCTCTTATCTACAATCCTTAGCTTCCAAGTTTTTTCTAAAGACGTCCACACACCCCAATGATTTGATTCAACAAGCTGCAGCATATGAGCCAACGGACATATTCAAATATAGAAGACCAAAAACTATATTAGCCTCCTATAACGATGCATAATCTCCATGCCCATTCAGGGCGAGCAAACTGCTCGTAAATTTTACCCTCACTGTAACCACGACAGATAGCGGGGAATATGAAAAGCATCTTGCTTCACCCTTAAAGACATAAATGTCAATTGTCAATTGTCAATCTGAGGATGATAATGGTACCACTGGTTTCGTGATTTTGATTCAGTATCCACAACACGTTATGTACCGGTTTTACTCATATATTTCTGTTCTACATTTAGAAATGAATGCGCACGCATCCATACACACACACACACACACACACACACACGCGCGCACGCACGCACAAAGAGGGGCGGGGGGATGGACAGCACGTATGCGTATAGATTCAAGAGTACTTCATTAGAATTATATATGGATTAATTTTAACTTATTGAATTTAAAAAAATGTTCAATGAAATATGGAAATAGCGAGACGATTTCTTGTATCACTTCAAATTCCGGATATTAAATTTGATATTTATAATCCCCAATAACAATAATAATAATAATAATAGCAATAATAATAGAAAGAAAGTTACTAGAAATGGCTAAATTTCAAGACAGTAGAAGCCAAAATAGACTTCAAAAGAAACTTGCAAAACGAGAAGTAAGGAAAAAACATATATAGAAAGATGGAACAATTTTGTAACTGAATTAGAAAAAGGATATTGCTAAGCCACAACCAAAAACCGATAAAATAATAAAATGCATGGACAAGGAATAAAAGAAAAGATTTAGAAAAATTGGTAACTTATTTTCAAAATCTCTGGACTGATCATAAGAAGTAAAATTTTATATACCAGAAACTAAAAAATACAATAAATAAGATGAAAAATAGGAAAACATCTGGAGAAAACAATAGAAACATAGAAATGAACAAAAATGCAGGCGAAATTTTTGATAAAAGACTTCTGAAATTCTTTAACAAGATTTGAATTGCTGAAAAAAAAAAAAAAAACTCCAAACTCCTGAAAAAAAAAAAAAAAACTCCAAACTTTTGAGAAAAACCCACCGGTTTATCCCAATTTATAAACAAGGAAATAAAGATGACTGCAATATCAAATAAAGAACCAAAAGGCATCATTTCGGCGATGCAAAATTATATAAATCAAGTGGCTATTAAATCCAGCATTATTTCAAAGCCAAATGTAGAAACTGAAAGTTTCGTAAGTGACCAGAGAGCTCGTGGGAATACATATCCCCCAGTTACCGAGAAATCTTATCAAAATGGACTAATAAAAGGCGAACATATGGGCGCTTGGGCAGCGGTCGTGTTCTTTTAAGTAGTCCACACTAAAGCAACTGGGGACACCGAAGAATGTATTTCCGCAAGCTCTCAGGTCAATTTACGAAACTTTCATATTTACTACATTCGGCTTTCAAAGAATGCTGGATTTAATATCCACTTCGCTTATAACTGCAATAACTATAAGGGAATTAGTTTCATAAATGCAGGTACAAAATATATACAGGAATGTTAAAAGAGAAACTAAACAGTACTGTAGAAAAAAAAAGAAAAAAAACAGAATAAACACACTACTAGAAGAACAGAATGGATTCCGAAAAGGCCGATGTTGCATAGAATCAATTTTCACTCTAAAAATATTAATTGAAAAGCGAAGAGAATTAAACACACACACATCTAACAGAATAACTGGATCTATCTGTTATCGACTGATAGCTTGTACAGTGATCTATCTAACAGTGAGCGTATGACTGAATTCATTCTATCTTTATGGACTGAATACTGCTGTTCTGACTGTATTTATCGTTCAGCTACCCTCAAAACAACGACCCGTGCATAATAGGATTAGCTGCTACCCTCCCAACTGCTACCACTGGAAACCTAATTCAATGAAAGCGTCACTTCTAGGAACAAGCTGCACAACTGTAAGTACATTTTCTTGAACTTTGTACATTAGAAAAGTTAGCCGTTCAATACGAGGATATAATACTACAACTTCGAGTAATATTAAAATGGCGGCACGGTACGAATTAGAATTCGAAAAAGCCCTAGATTTGCTGCGTAACGTAGCCAAAATAAGCGGCAATTTAAGGAACGACTTTAAAAAGGACATCCTAACCGCAGTAAGTGAATTAACAAAGGTTTTCAACAGAATGAAAAACGAAACTAAAGTATCGATAGAACAATAGACTAATACAAGCAACCAGGGACAGCCTAACTTAGCTCAGCCTACTCAACTATACTCGCAAGTGGTTAAAAACAACGCTAAAAATAAAGATGAATCCGAAAACAATCCTTGCTATAAATTAATAGTCAAGCCGATAGCTCAACTAAACAGTGAAGAAACCAAAAATCTTATAAAAGAAAAAATAGACCCAAGAAAAATAAAAATCGGAATCACAAAAATGAAAAGCATTAATAAAGGAGGAGTGTTAATTGAATCAAAAGAAAAGGCCGATATAGACTTGTTACATAACGAAATATCTAAGGAATGTAAAGACACGTTAGTAGCAAATCCCAGTAAGAAACATCTTCCAAGGCTGATAATATATGATATTCCCAGTGAAATATATACAGACAACGCAATAAACTCAATCCGCATGCAGAACGAAGAACCCTTCATCGGCGACACAAAGATGACACAGAAATTTATCATGACAAATAAAAAAACGAACAAAAGAAACTTGATTATAGAAGTCGATCCAATGGTGAGGACCAAACTGCTGAAAACCGGTGTTAAAATCCCATGGAGAATTTGTCATTGCGCAGACTACGTAAGTATTCTGAGATGCTTTAACTGCAATAAATTTCACCATCCTACACAACACTGCAGGGGGAAAAACCACCTGTCCATTCTGTTCTAAAGAACATAAGTTCAGCGACTGCCCACGAAATAAGTCCGAGATGAATTGCATACATTGCCAAAATCACACAAGCATGCCAAAACCAAAAACGACACCAAACACATGGCATTAAGCAAAGACTGCCCGACATACAACTACCATAAACAGCTCAAAATTCAACACATAGATTATGGAAAGCAATAATAAAGCTTACAGAAACAGCACTACTTCCCTGGCATGTCTTCAAATAAATCTACAAGGCTGTTAATAACTTAACAGAACTCATAAATAGAAAAAAATAGGGACTGGCATTAATACAAGAACCCTACAACATCAACAACAAAATATGCGGCTTTCCAAGTAATTTTAAAATATTTTCCAAAGGATCTGAAAGAAAGAAAGCTGCAATACTCGTGGTCAATCCTGAAGTCGAGGCAATATTAATTTCTCAGCACAGCAACGAGGATTCGGTACTAACTGAAATTACGTACAGTGGAATTAAAACTTTCGTTGCAAGTATGTATCTAAACTATCACGCGGACGTAAAATATGACTTAGAAAAAATGAGCAACATTGTGGATTTTGCCATCAACCACGGCTTAATTATGGGAATAGATAGCAACGCCCATTCGGTTTTATGGTTTAACGAGAGCACAAACAATAGAGGTAAACATTTTGAAGAGTTCATAGCATCAAATTCCCTACACATACTAAACAACGACTGTAACACTCTATCATTCGAAAATACCAGAGGAAGTAGCTTCATCGATCTAACAATGGCAAACAGCGCTATTTTACCCCTGGTTTCTGAATGGAAATACGAAGAAGAGGAAAGGTGTTCTGACCATCACATAATAAGTTTCATCGTCAGTAACAAAAATTTAAACAGAATAGACAACAAAAACCACCGCATTAACATCAAATACTTCACCAATAAAACCACCTAGAGAAATTTATAAACGCATTAAAAAGAGAATTTTCACGCTTAATCTCAGAACACCGCTTTGATGCGAACAACAGCTCAGCTTAGACAAAATCCTAGCCATCTGGGCGTCGGCACAAAGCGATATAGACTTCCTTGCTTCTGCACTCTCATCAGGTCTGAAAAAATCTAGCGATCAAACACTGAGAACAACCAAGAAGCTAAACACAGAAGAAGATCAGTACCGTGGTGGAACGACGAACTAACAGTCCTAAGAAAACGTGTCAACGCACTCAGACGATTATACCAAAGAATATACAGTAACCAAGATTTAAGAGAGAGCAGAACATAGAACTACTATAAAGCCAAATACAGCTATCAGTCCAAAATTACAAACACGGAAAGAATCATGAAAAAAATTTTGTACAGTTTCAACTGTATCGAATCCTTGGAATTGCATATATAAATTAGCAGCAAACAAGAACAAGACAACACCTATACTATCAACTATCAAGAAAACAGACGGCACCTACACTAAAAACTTAGCAGAAACTGCAGCTATTATGATAGAGAAGTTTATTCCCGATGACGATGAATCAACAGATGAAGAAATCCACAAAACTTGCAGACAAAGAATGGAAATAGATATAGACTTTCCTGACGATGTCTCATTTGCAACTAATGAAATCGAGTCAATATTAAGATCAATGGATCCAAGAAAAACTCCTGGAGAAGACTGGATAAGCAGCGGCATACTCTTAACAGCGTTTCTCGAATTCCCCGAATTCATAACAACAGTTTACAACAAATGCCTAAAAAAGGCATTTGTTGTAAACTTCCTTCAATATGGAAATACTCAAAAATTATACCTATAAACCTGGAAAAGAAACATCCGACGAAATTAACAAATGCAGACCAATCAGCCTCTTAAAAAACGTTTACTAGAAAAGCTTCTAATAAACCGAATAATGCACCACGTCTACTCAAGAAACTTATTAAGCAGCAATCAGTACGCATTCAGACCTCAGTCCAGCACAGTAGACGCAATTATGGAAGTGAAAGAGTTCGCAGAACACAGTCTACAACAACAACAACAAAAAAAAAAGACGTACTACTGATCTCACTCGATGTACAAGGAGCCTTCGATGCTGCTTGGTGGCCAGCCATAATCAATCAATAGAATTAAAACGCCCTAAAAACTTACTCAACCTTACAAAAAATTATATCTCAGACAGAAGAGCAACCATGACACTAAAAAACACAACTGTAACGAAAAAAGTCAAACGAGGCTGTCCGTAAGGTTCCTACTGTAGGCCAGGTTTCTGGAACATCCAGTACGACTCGCTTTTAAGACTCCCTGTCACCACTGAAACAAAAGTCATAGCCTTCGCCGATGATAATGATTCGGGGACGCGACGGCTTAAAGTTAGAAGTAACGGCCAACGAAGAACTCTAAAATTGCAGAGTGGGGACGCGAGAAGAAAGCGACCTTCAATACCACCAAGTCTAAAGTGCTCACGAAAAAAATGAAAACAACCTGTAAGAGTCTTCCTAAACAGAGAAGTCCTCGAGGTAGCCAGTGAGCTAAAATACCTAGGAGTAACAATAGACGAAAAATTCACCTTCAATAAGCACATCTCATATGTTGCTGAAAAAAGCTTACAAATAGTAAACCTTCTTGCTAAGTTGGCAAGGATTAAGTGGAGATTAGGCCAACGAGCGCTGAAAACGATATATACCGGAGCTATACTACCATTGATATCTTATGCTGCACCTGCCTGGAAACATTCACTAAAATCAAAGATAAACCGACAAAAACTAAACAGAGTTCAATGCCTTATACCCATACGCATAAGCAAAGGATAGAGGACAATATCTTTCGAGGCAGCTTACGTTATTGCAGCTCTAACACCGATCTGCCTGAAAATACAAGAATTATCTCTTATATATGAAGTCACTTCCGGAAGATATATCGAAAGTTACAAAATCGATCCAAATTGCTACGAACGTCCGCTTCACTACAGTAAGTGACCTCACCCAGCAAAAGAAAACAAATATTAAGGAGAAGGAAAGCTCTGAAAGTGACGAATTCCAAATATACACTGACGGAAGCAAAACCGAAAGGAACGTCGGTTGTTCGTTCACGGCATACAACAGACAGTCCATAATACAAGAACGCTGTTCTAGACTGCATCCTCTCTGTTCCAACAACCAAGCAGAACAACTTGCTATATCACATATCTCCAGGAATTAGAACTCAGCACCTCTCAGCAAAAGACAGCAACAATCTACAGCGATAGTAGAAGCACTATAGACGGCATAAAAAACCAGAACAACCATATTGCATTGATAGAACAGACAAGAAGTCTGGTTCGAAATCTCACTCTAGAGGGATGGGAAATCAATTTCTGCTGGGTGAAAGCGCATACTGGAATAGCAGGTAACGAGAGGGCAGATCAGTTGGCTAAAGAAGCAGCTAGAAACAAGTTACGAGAAATTCTCGAAAACTGCAATAAAAATACTTGCAGAAGAGAAAAGCCTAGACATGTGGGAAGAAGAATGGAAAAACATCAAAAAACGGATCAACAACAAAAGAATTCTTTCCTAGCATCAGAAATAGACTCCGGCTGAAAAACCACGCCATTTCTCCAGGTTTAACTACGCTACTAACGGGACACGGAAAACTAAGAAAACGGAAAACCTTCACTGATTCCATATCCTGGAATCACCATCGTGCATTTGCAGTCCACACCTTCAACAGACTGTTGACCACATACTTTACGACTGTCAGCTATTGGACTCCATCTGGATGTCCCTAATACAACACGTCATCACTTCCGGAGACAAGTGGCCAGTGTCAAGACTTATTGAAAACTATTACATAAATTTGCTAATAAAATCAATTTCCAGTCCCTGTGATCTAACATAAATACGGTTATTATGTGAATTATACTGTATAGTGTTAATATATCAAAAAAAAAAAAAAAAAATCAGCTAACGCCTTTTTATTCCCGTATACGGGGAGTAGGCGAGGCCATTTAGCCCTATCTAACTTTTGGAGACTGAGTGGGCAGTTCAATCTCCACTGGTACCCAATCAGAGACAGATGGCCCAAGGCTATCACTAATTAAGCGGTACGCAGTGAAGAGAGACGGCTCAAATGTGCCGCCATCTCGTGGTCCCTAACCCTAACACAATATATTTAATATCTGAAATAATGTGGGTTCTACGGTCGATTTTCTTGAGTTTACAGGACGAAAAACCCGAGTTTCTGGGAGGAAAAACCTGCTTGCCCGTGCCAGAGATCGACTAACTCGGGAACCGGTCGAAAAAAGGCTTAGAAAAATTTCCTCTAGTCGCCGACTAGACTCGAAACCAAGTCTTCCTTCGTACGGCCAAGCGCGGCGGTGTGCAAACGCCACATCCGCTGAGCTACACAGGCTCTGTGTTAATATATGTATATATAAAAATCTAAATGTAAATATGAAAATTGATACAAAAATATAAATAGAAATGTTAATCAGTACTTATAAGCTACACCTAATATAAGCATTGTAATGCAATGGAGCATGTAGGAATAAATTACCTCCTGGTAGGGTTACTATTGGGAGGAAGAAGAATTAAAAAACACACCCATGGCCTTCACTGATTATGAAAAAAGCCTTTGATAAAATCGACAGACAAATGTTATTTAAAATATTAACCTATATTAAAATAATAAGTGATATTAAATATATCAAAGTTCTTACAGTCTATGCAAGGAACACTGTATACACAGGAAATAAAATAGCAGTCAAATTAGAACAAATATCAGAATGGGAAAATACATTGAAAAGAGTACGGTAGAGATGTAGCCTATCACTTATATATGTAGTCGTAATGTATAAGTATGCAAACTTCGCTGGATCATGAATATTTGATTAAAATTTATAAGGCAAAATACCAGAATAGTTGATAACATTTAGTAATACGATTTCAGTCCAATTGCATAGGACTTTTTCAGGTGTAAACATACAAAACTAGTACGAGTAGACAAAAACAGTAAGGACTAACAAAGGTGGCAACTGTTATGCAGGTATACAAAAGAGACTGATGGTATTTTTTTAACAAATATTTCTGATGGTTCCGAACGTTCTCTATGTTTGCGTATTCACGTGAACGTTCTTGACTAATGAAGGCTAGGATGTATTCAGAGAAGTTAATATTTTGGTTAATATTCGAATGTTTAGGATCTAATCCTATTTCCAAAGGTTCTCATATTTTTCTTGTTGTATCCTAGCAACAGTGTAACAGTTCTGATTTATCCCATTAAACTTGATGTCTCATTTGCGAAGCGTCTTGTGGTGCTGAAGCAAGAGAAAGAGAACGTACGAGGGTGGCCTGAAACGTTCTCGGCCTCAACCATAGATGGCAACACTATCGGCAAGATTTTTTTTTTTCTAAGTTGGTACATTTATCATAAGCATCCATTTGAAATGCAAGTCATTCTATCAAGTAGTTTGTTTTATACAGCTGTCTGAAGCAAAAGTGTTGTCCGTATCCCTTGAAATGGAGACAATTGAGTATCGGGCGGTTATAAAATTATTCTTTGTAAAAGAAGGTTTAACATCATCAAAGGATATTCATTCGAAGTTCATAAAAGTTTATGGGCACTCTTGTCCTTCGTTTTCGACAATTAAGAAATGGGCTGCCGAGTTTAAACGTGGCCGCACCAGCCTTGAAGATGATCCACGTGAAGGACGTCCAAAAAGTGTAACAACTCAAGAAATCATTGATCAAGTGCACGATATGGTATTGTGACTGGCGAGTCAAAGTGCGTGAAACTGCTGTGACTATAAGCATTTCAAAAGATGTGTAGGATATATTTTGCATAAAGAATTCTAAATGAAAAAACTTTGCGAAAGATGGGAGCCGCGCTTGCTCACAAAAGATCAAAAACGCACTGACATGAAAATCTCTGAACAGTGCTTGGAGCGTTTTAACAAGAATAAAATTGATTTTGCGCGTCGATTTATTACTATGATGAGACTTGGATTCACCATTAAAACACCAGAGTCCAAACAGCAGTCAAAACAGAAGCCGGTTGTTCAGTAGCAAAGAAGACAAAGTCGGTTCCTTCAGCAGAAAAGGTCATGGCATTGGTGTTTTGGGATGCTAAAGGCATTTTGTTTATTAATTATCTTGAAAAGGGTAAAACAATAACCGGGGAATATTATTCCGATCATTTAACTAGACTAGACGAAAAAATTCATGAGAAAAGATCCGGTTTGGGGAAGAAAAAAAATCATCTTTCATCAGGAACAATGCACCTGCCCACCAAGGTGTTTTGGCAATGGGAAAATTAAGGGATCTGCACTATGAATTGTTGGAACATCCACCCTATTCCCCAGATTTGTCTCCCTCTGACTTCTCTCTCTCTTCCCAAAACTAAAACTCTTCCTCGCTGGTCAGCGTTTTTCTTCGAATCAAGAGGTGACTGCAGCTGTAGAGGGGTATTTTAGAGATCTTACTGAGAACTACAGGGACAGGATAATGGTGCTGGAGCATCGCTGTAATAAATGTATTAGTCTTAAGGGAGATTATGTTGAAAAATAAAAATAATTTAGAAATTATAAATTCGTTTTTTCATTGTTAGGCCGAGAACTTTTCAGACCACCCGCGTGTGTTGGGGGGGGGGGGGGAGTGATTCCTTTGAAATTGCAAGCTGGACAATTGCAAGTCAATGGACACACCGGGAAGCAGCATAGGACTAGCTTATCCGTAACAGGCCACTAGGCCTAATATGTGAAGGAAAGAAGAAAAAGAAGATATATATATATATATATATATATATATATATATATATATATATATATATATTAGATTAATCAAGTAATTTTATATAAACGTGGTTATTTTAACTACTAATTCCAAGCAAACAATTAAGTTTGCGCCAGAAACAAAGTTCAAGTCTAAAGATGGTACAACACCAGGTTTTAGTAATACAGAGCCTTATCAACTTTACCTATATAAGTTGCAATAGGGTGTTTTTATTTTTAATAAAAATCTCTGGAGGAGATATAGATGTAATAAATTTTTTAACTTGGGGATATTGTATATTAGGATAACCAAGTAATTTTATAAACTTGGTTATTTTAACTCCTAATCCCAAGTATGCAAACAATTAAGTTTGCGCCTGAAACAAAGTTCAAGTCTAAAGATCGTACAACACCAGGGCAACTCATTGTAAAGGTGGGTAAAGCTCTGATCACTATTCTTAGTATTTTCCCATAATGTAAAGCACATCTCACTAGAAGATGTATATTGCAACGCATTATTCTAGTGAGATGTGCTTTACATTATGGGAAAATACTAAGAATAGTGATCAGAGCTTTACCCACCTTTACAATGAGTTGCCCTGGTGTTGTACCATCTTTAGACTTGAACTTTGTTTCAGGCGCAAACTTAATTGTTTGCATATTTGGGATTAGGAGTTAAATAACCAAGCTTATAAAATAACTTGGTTATCCTAATATACAATATCACCAAGGTAAAAAATTTATTAAAAAAATTTAAAAAAAATTTTTTTTAAATTATTTTTCAGAAGATGATTAAATTGTATTAGCTACAGTAGAACATAATCTGCAGAGAGTTTTCAGTAAAATCATTAAATGGAATTTCAGAGTAATTTAATATGAGAATATTGAAAGTAAAAACAAAACTAATGGCGAAGGAGAAAATCCAATAAGAAGTAAAGTAGTGATAGATAATAAAATAGTAGAACAAGTAAATACTTTCAAATATCTGGGATGCGATGTATATATGAAGATGAAAAACATACAGACATTGAAACATCAAATTTCGTTAAAGTAAACGGTACAATAAACAATATATTTAAACCATCCTTGGTACAAAAATAACCAGAATCAGACTGCTTAAGGTACTGTCTAAATCAACTTTATTATACTGAAGTGAAACAAGGACCATAAAAACACAGATTCAAACAGCAGAGATGAAACAATTAATTTTACGAGTAAATTTAAAAATTTTGGTGGCCAAATTAGGCAAAACGCATTACACTTGTGTGTTGTGCAGGAAAAAAAAAAGTTTAATTGTTTCTATATCGCGTGTTTTTCGCAGTTCAAGAATGCGCATCTTTCCTCTGATGTCATACCAACGTCACATCCGTTTCAGTGTGTGTGTGTGTGTCAAACCAGTTTTTCAAACTGCAGTTCGCGATTCCGTGTGTGGGGGATGGAAGGGGAGGTTGTTACATTTGCAAGTTATGCATCATTTCAATTTTAAGATTTTCCTTTTTTTATATTATATATTATCGAAACTGTGGATTAAATGCGTGTGAAAACGTAATGTGAAGTCGATCTCAAAAGCAAGGATTAGCATTTATGGACAATAACAGGGGCGAATGCTGGTCTTGAAATTCACGCTTGCTCTTGTTATCATTCAGGGAGTGATTGAAGTCTGATTAGCGGAATAATGAATTACTGGCCATTTAAAACTATATATTTAGAAATTTATGCACATTTAATCATACAAATACAACATTTATTTTACAAATGATATTCTATCTTTTTCAATTTAGCTACTTGAATACAAATTCTATCCTACGGTTCTTCTTTATGAACTGGTCAATAACATCGTCATAAAAAGTTGGTTGTAACTTAATTTTCCTAAGCAACACGCACACTTGTAAAGGCTAGCTGAAGCTCACTGGCTAGAGCTAAGTTGACTGCGTATGGCCTGTGTTTAAGCAACAGAGTGAGACGACGTGAAATGGCTATGCGCGAGCATGAAATCACAGTGCTGCTGCGAGGACCTGGAAGCTCCTACAACCGAGCAAACCAAGGTAGCTTTGACTAGACAAGCACTTCCCAAACTGTGAGCCGCGTATTGTCGGGGGGGGGGGGGGCGTGATATAATGAAAACAAATTTAAAATGTTTTAAGACTAAGTAGATTTTTTTATTTTAAAAGAAACGTATTTAACTTTTATTATTTATTATTTCTTTTTTGTTATTTTTTATATTTTAATGGAAAAATTCACACGTTGGTGTTGGTTCACAAACTTTGCTTCCTGCGTATTTCGGCGCTTAATGAATATTAGTAAATATTGCTTATTCATATGTTTCATTTCAAAGCAGTGGTTAATTGTATTTACTTCGAATGCTCTCCAGGGAAGCTCCAAATCTTCCTGTCCCTTTCATCACAGGTTCATAATCAGGAACTGTTGATATTGACTTTATATACATATCAAAACTCGTTTTATATTATCACTGTCATCCGAGCTAGTTTTCTGTTGCCAATAAAAGTTTGGCATATACTTCACACATGAAAAAAAGCTTAAACAAGTTCATGTGGAGAGATAGTAACTCGCTTGCATTTGTAAACAACACCCCTCCCTAACAGCCACTATACTGCAGAGGCAATAAAAACAAGTACTTTTATTATGCCAGTGAATAAGGTATGTGTAATATATAATATAATGAGGAGTCTGTGTAATATATTTCTCAACAAATAGTGCAATTAGAGACAACTGGGATAAAAACACACCAATTAATGAATCACATGTCCCCTCATACAGAAACAAAACCATATGTTGCATGGGCAAACACAGTATCTAACTAAAAAACTATTGTTATTAATTAGATGTGTGTGTGTGTGAGTTCGATTTCCCAAGGCAGCAATAAAATTCAACCGAACGTGTTAAAATTCGTAAAAGTGTTAAAACTAAGTAATATATATATATATATATAATGAATGTTATGGCAGTTTCACATATGGAATTCGGTTGAAGAGAGTTAGCATTTCAACTCAATTGTCAGCTATGCTTTTATCTTTCGGTTGCGCGATCTTTTGTTAATACTGCACCAATCATATGCACGTTTTAATAACCTGCCTTTGCTGTCTGTTTAGCGTTAGGCTTAAGGGAGAAAAGTCACAAAAGAGAAAAATGTTTTCCTTGTCCGGGGATTCCCTTATTCAGGTAATATTCACTAATTTCATGTTATCAGTCTGTGGTGTGCCAGTATCGGTAAGTGGTGATATTATTTGATCTATTCTACGTTAAAAAATTTAATCCCGAGATGGATAAGTGGCTGATAAAAAATATAAAAAAATCCCCACGAACAATCAGAAACAGAAACAGACTCAAAAAAAGGACAGTATTTCATATTTTCCAGAACAGCTCGCATCGTCTTCAGAACCAAACGGTAAGAGGCAAAAAATGTAATATATGCATTTGATTTTTGCAATATTCGCTGTGTATGTTTTGTATTGAATATAAATACAATAAATATTATAATAATATATCTCTCTATTACGATTTTTTTTCGAGGGGGACGTGAAATATTTTAGTTTTTGCAAAGGGGGGCCCTGACATCTAGAAGTTTGGGAAGCACATCGGCCTTCGATACACAACGCAAAGCTCAATTCTGTCTACAAAAATAAAAGCCTAAATGGAATGCTTATAAATGCATGCATTTATTAACAAACAAATATTACTTCTTTCTCAAGCATGGAGAATTCTCCCCTGGACAATACTAATTAAGCCATAAATTCACAAGTTCCATGTTAGTTTCAGTAAGCTCCGTTTTTTTCCCCCCTGTTTTTTTCTGTCTTTTTTCAGTCTAGCAGGAGTTGACAAATCATGTGTTGATTTTCAAATGTTTTGTTTGCCCAGCCTTCAAGCGAATCGCTAGATATTTCTCAGAAAGTTTAAAAGCGCGAGCGAGTCATATCTTCCTACATAGCGTTGTTGTCAGTGCATCGTCAGTTTAGTAAGTTACTGTGCAGCGTTGAATTTAGTAAAGGTCTAGGGATATTCCGTCGCTTTGCAAATAATTCAGTGACGATTTCATCTCGGATACAAGGAAATGACGTCATCGAGCAATATAGCAGGGACGATGACATGTCAACAACAGCTTGTTCTCAAATTGCTGCCTTTTGTTCTTGGCAATTACTGCGTATTCGAATCCTGAGGATCTGGTTTCATAACAAACAATTGTAAGCTTTTGTGCTTCAAGAAAAACTGGTATAACTTTTTTTTTTTGGTATTTATTCAATCTGCGTGTTTCGCTGACTCTTTGGTTTTTCTGTTTTTTAGAATGAATTAACAAAAACAGACTTTTTAATATGACGTTGCATTTAAAGATCAATTTCTACATTACTCAAAAGGGAAAGTCCATAGCTTGTAATAGAACAGGGATATTAACGACGTCAGACGCGTGTGTGATTGTAGATCGTGTTGACGCATTGCTTTGCATATCTCATCTGTAACCAAGTAATTGCTTCATTAGTAACTGCAGGTCTGTAAAACAGAAGACAACAGACCGAATTAATATCTATCTCAAGATAAAACAAACTAATATCCACACACACACACACACACACACACACGCGCGCGCGCGCGCGCGCGCACCACCACCACCACCACCACCATCAGTTAGCATGAAAACTCAACCTTATCAATATCCTAAGGGTAGCATGCCACAAAAAACTGACGTAAAACTGCAAGTTTGAATACCCAAAGGATTTGTTAAATCGATGAGAACAATACAAAAGCAACTTCTTGCAAAAATAAAGTTCATGGACTCCTAGCTGCATATAAATTCTAAATTCGTCCAGCTTTAAAATACTGTTTTCACATTTGGGATGGTGCACCAAAAACCTCCCTAAAAATTGTCTGAAAGATGGCAGTTAGGCTAATCTACGAGTCCTCTTTCAAATTCACACTCTCTCACAGAAGATCTTCTTCTGTTTTATGACTTTTCCAGAGGTTCCTTCAATGTGCTGTTCCACTAAACTGGTATCTATCATTCTGTGCATTCAGATGTTTAAAAGAAAGATGAATTACTTCTCTCTGAATTTCGTCCATAAAATGACACCAATTTATTATAGTTTATGAAGAACTGAGAAAGTATCCGATAGAAAATCGGAACTACAGAAACTGAAGTTCTGTCACACTACTTTATCCATTAAATAAATAAATGACACGAATAGCCCAAAAATAGCCTAATGAAAATGCATCAAACTTAAGCCTTTTCTCCGCTAAACTAAGATCACCAGAGCTACTTCTTCCACCATTAAAGAAGCTAAGTGTTTACAAAATATATCATAATATATTAGCTAAGTAGACTATTTATTTGATAATCGAAACAAAGTATACTGTACGTGCAGAAAAGAAAGAAAGAAAGCATATAAATCAGGTTCAACCATAGAACACAGAGGGAGAAACGTAACGCCATTTGGCAACAGACCAAAATGACGTCATCATCATAATGATAGCTAAATGATAAAGTTCAAAGCTCCGAAGTACGAAGGCTTAGTACTTAATCCCACATGGAGTGCTTTTAAAAGCAGTTATTAGCAGAAATTAATTATGAAATAAGATCAATCACGACATAATATGAACAGTAATTGTTATTACTGAAATAAGAGCCAACAGACTTCACTTCAGCGACGTAAAATTATTCAAAATTAAGTGGATATTGAATACCACATTATTTCTTAGCCGAATAAGGAACTCAAAGATAGGGAATCTAATCTAAGAGTTTCATGCCGAACATAGAAAACTTTAAAGTTCGGCGAGTCCAAGCGTAAGCCAACACTTGGCATTGTACAATTATACTACCAGGTGTTGGCTTACGCTTGTAATACTTAAAGCTATTGCACTGGTTTAAATCCAAAATGGTTTCCGAATATATTGATTATTGTTAAATAATAAATAGCGTAATTAACCACAAGAATGCTGCAATATATTTCGTATACTTAAATATCGTACTGATTTTTCTACTAGACATCAATTCTGGTACGATATTTGCTAATCGTGAGCTATGTAGAATATTGCAACAGTTACTGTTCGCGTCTTAATGTAGATGGCATTATATATATATATATATATATATATATATATATATAGAATTAATAATTATACTGACTAGAACCCTAGGAGTATAATAAAAAAACTTTAATGAATCACAACTAGTGATTCATCGGAGTTCCGACTTCTTCAGGTGAATAAAAAATAACTAAAAACTTACAAAAACTAATACGGTAAAAAAATGGGCTTTTCAGTTTAACACAAAAGAGTTAGAAGAAGAATAGCAACACTCATATTTGAATTAGAGACCGCGTGGCATTATTAGCGTGAGTTGATGTTGAGTGATAGCTGATCTTAGAGCGCCAATATTGGATTACTGCGCTTTGGGAATCAGGCAAACTGTAACTTAGATTGCTGTTCATGTGTGAAGGATTCAGGACTGTTTCTTTAGATTCGACAATGCGTCTTTCAAACTCATCATTGCATATATATAAATTGGTCGTGTGATCCCAATCGATTTGGTGTTGACGCTCTTCAAGATTAGAGTTGGCAGAGAAAAGAACATGACTGGAGAGGGCGCTCGCTCGGGTTCTTTTGTAAGAGATGTCACGTCTGTGTTCCTCAAGACGTAGTGAAATAGATTTATCAGTCTGACCGAAATAAGGTCTACCACAGCCTCACACCACTTTATAAACACCTGGAAAAAGTAGCTGGTTGTGTTTTGGTTTTGGACGGCTCAGAAAGGAACGAAGCTTTGGTAGAGTGGTATAATTGGTTTTTATGTTGAATTTCTTCAAAATTCTAGCAAGTTTTGGGGTCAAATATCTTATATATGGTAACTGAATGTGGGTGATCGGATTGGATTCCTCTTCTTGTCGAGGTTGTTGACGTTGTCTCAAACGTTTAGTGATGTTAAGAGAAGAATATCCATTATTTAAGAAGGTACGTTTCAGGAAGTTGAGTTCTGTTTGAAGGTCATCTTCAGTAGAAGAAGACCTTCAAACAGAACCATCGAGCAAGAAGTAAGACATCTTGCTCGATGGGCGAGAGTGGAGATGATGCCAAGTTTCTGTGAAGGAAACGTTTCTCAAACTAAACGTTTGAGACAACGTCAACAACCTCGACAACAAGAAGAATCCAATCCGATCACCCACCGAAAATTCCCGCACGTATCTCGCAAGACGATTTTTTAGCTTTAATTTTGGGAAAAAAAGTTAGAGTTATATTCGAGTAAATACATTATTTTTTTAACTTTCAAATTCTTAGGTATGGATCATTGGTTCAAGATTGAATTTTTAAAAACCCCAAAAGAGAGCAATATAGCAAATACAAGCAAAAAAAAGCGTTGATATTGCATCTGGATTAAATGAAATTGATGAGTGTGTGTCGTCTGACATCTCTAGAGCAGCGCTTCCCAAACTGTGGGTCGCGGCTCCCTTGGGGGCCGTAGGTTTTGTTGTGGGGGGCCGTGAAATAATGAAAACAAATTTAAAATGTTTTAAGACTAAGTAGATTTTTTTATTTTAAAAGAAACGTATTTAACTTTTATTATTTGTTATTTCTTTTTTGTTATTTTTTATATTTTAATGCAAAAATTCACACGTTGGTGTTGGTTCAGAAACTTTGCTTCCTGCGTATTTCGGCGCTTAATGAATATTAGTAAATATTGCTTATTCACGTGTTTCATTTCAAAGCAGTGGTTAATTGTATTTACTTCGAATGCTCTCCAGGGAAGCTCCAAATCTTCCTGTCCCTTTCATCACAGGTTCATAATCAGGAACTGTTGATATTGACTTTATATACATATCAAAACTCGTTTTATATTATCACTATCATCCGAGCTAGTTTTTTGTTACCAATAGAAGTTTCGCATATACTTCACACATGAAAAAAAAGCTTAAACAAGTTCATGTGGGGAGATAGTAATTCGCTTGCAGTGGTAAACAACACCCTCCCTAACAGCCACTATACTGCAGAGGCAATAAAAATAAGCTTTTATTATGGCAGTGAATAAGGTATGAGGAGTCTGTGTAATATATTTCTCAACAAATAGTGCAATTAGAGACAACTGGGATAAAAACACACTAATTAATGAATCACATGTCCCCTCATAGAGAACCTATGCTGTATAGACTGAAACAAAACCATATGTTGCATGGGCAAACACAGTATCTAACTAAAAACTACTGTTATTAATTAGATGTGTGTGAGTTCGATTTCCCAAGGCAGCAATAAAATTCAACCGAACGTGTTAAAATTCGTAAAAGTGTTAAAACTAAGTAATATATATATATATATATATTTCTTTTGTTAATACCGCACCAATCATATGCACGTTTTAATAACCTGCCTTTGCTGTCTGTTTCGCGTTAGGCTTAATCACCTTAAAGGGAGAAAAGTCACAAAAGAGAAAAATGTTCCTGGTCCGGGGATTCCCTTATTCAGGTAATATTCACTAATTTCATGTTATCAGTATGTGGTGTGCCAGTATCGGTAAGTGGTGATATTATTTGATCTATTCTACGTTTAACCCTGAGATGGATAAGTGGCTGATAAAAAATAAAAACAAATTCCCGCGAACAACCAGAAGAAGCAGAAACAGACTCAAAAAAAGGACAGTATTTCATATTTTACCAGAACAGGCCGCATCGTCTTCAGAACCAAACGGTAAGAGGCAAAAAATGTAATATATGCATTTGATTTTTGCAATATTCGCTGTGTATGTTTTGTATTGAATATAAATACAATAAATATTATAATAATATATCTCTCTATTACGATTTTGTTTCGAGGGGGGCCGTGAAATATTTTAATTTTTGCAAAGGGGGCCCTGACATCCAGAAGTTTGGGAAGCACTGCTCTAGAAAACCAAAATTAAAAAATAAATCATATTATTTGTTTACATGAACATTGAAATCCAAATAAAATTAATTTAAAGTATTAATTAAAATTAAAATTTAATTTTAATTAATTAAATTTTTAATTAATTAAATTATTTATTTTAGTAAAAAAGATTTTATTTTTAAATTAATTAATTAGGGTAATAATGAAAATTTAAGAAGGGGCTCGCGGATATCTGAAGGTTGAGAAACATTGGTCTAAGATAATCTTATTCTTCTAGAACCTAACTTGAAACTTTTCTCAAACCACTTTAGGCATCCAATAAATATGATCTCACATCTGACGATAGAAATCGTCTCGCGCCAAAAAGTTGCAGAGATTTACGAGAAATGACTGGTGGAATGGTTATGTTTATACTGAAACATATACAGTTAAGGATATCAGTAGCTAATAATATGGTTTTTGCATTTTGATGTATGACAAAACGTGTGGAAGTAAAGCCGAGTGGAAGTACTTGACATTTAAAAGCTGTTTGGTTGTGCGACACAACATTGTTTGGGATGAGGCATGCATCCCTAATATGAGTGACATTGCCAGAAAGAGATCATCAATCAACCTATAGGGAACATGTATTTTGTTCCCTGTATTTAAGTGACGAAATAAAAGTTACACGCTCCACACCTCATATTGTATACTTGACCAATCATTTCCTGCATGTGTTATCTATGAACTTATTTCCATACTATTAACCTCTAATGCTTCAGGCCAACTACTTCCTTGCATTCACGGGTCAGTAACTACATTTACCCAATTATCGTATCGTCATGTGGATGGACGGATGCTATAATCCTCCTGTAAAAGAGAGTCGTGTGTGAGTGAATGCTAAAGAAGAACCTGACTTCTCTTATAGGAAGTAAGACCTGTGTTTTCCAATCTCCAATGTTAGGCCTGAAATTACAGTGAAAACATGTAGAGACTGAAATTATTATTATTATTATTCGTGACACCTCCAAGGAGTCCGAAGACTCATCGCGGGAGGACACCTACAACTGTCTCAATCACTACACCGAACCTCTACTACGAATCATCTCTATCAACGCCATCTACCGCCCACCTCCACCACTACCACAACTAGTATTTTTTTTGTCTGTAAATTGCGTGTGTTCTGTGTGTTCGGTTGATCTGTGAATGTTTAGAAGCTTTAAAATAGATATTTACAACTAATATAAGATTTACGATTTATTGGGGGGCAATGTTTTTTAAAATTATGACACACACACACACACACACACACACACACACACACACGCACACACAGGTAGAATAGAAGCAGCAGCGAAGTAATAGACTGCACTGCTTCTATTCTACCTGTGTGTGTGTGTGTGTGTGTGTGTGTGTGTGTGTGTGTGTGTGTGTGTGTGTGTGTGTGTGTGTGTGTGTGTGTGTGTGTGTGTGTGTGTCATAATTTTAAAAAACATTGCCCCCCAATAAATCGTAAATCTTATATTAGTTGTAAATATCTATTTTAAAGTTTCTAAACATTCACAGATCAACTCATTCAGCTATAGAATGCATTACAAACAAACGGTACCGTCCTTAATGTTAATAAAATAAATAAATAAATAAATACATCCGCTGACGTCTTTTATTTCCAAGTCTATGAAACGTAGTGTAGTGTGTCTCGTAACTGTGGCTGATATGACTGTTCCGCGAGTTGAAAAACCCCAGTGTTGGGAAGAAAACCCAGCCGGCTCCACATAAGATTATCTAAACTCATCTTCGCTTAGAGAGAGAGACCTAACATTACCGTATTATTATTATTTTAGTATCAGCGGCTCTTCTGTCTTATGAATAATAGATATCTCACATATGATAGTATTTTGTTGTAGAACTTCTTCTTATAATACACAAAAGTATTCCTTTTTATTCAGGAATAGATAAATTTTTACTGCTACCGTATTTAGTGATAAACAGACATTAACATCTGTGTACTATATTTAGGACAATTAGTGTATTTTTTCTTTATATGTTAGCCCTGTAAGTTTTTCTAAATAAAGAAATACTAATCACGAGAGAAAAAATGTTAAGAATATACTAGAAGTTCTCTATTTAAGCTAAAAATTAAATAAATCATCAATTTTTTAGTGTAGATCGTACATTAATGTGGCATGCATTATAACAATGTAAGGGCGAATTTGTTAAAAAAAAAAAGTGCTATATTTCACTCAGTTCACGCGTATGACGTGGGCGAAACATTAAGGTGTATCTGCAGACCTACCCAACTCCAAGAAGTGGGCCATTTAGAGATTCTTCGTAATGGATAGCTGGTGTCAGTGACCCATATGCAATCTAAGATCAGGGACTGTTTACAAACACGGTCGTTAAACCCCTCCATTGCAAGGCTTAAGCCTTGCCTAGCGTGGTTCGGTGTCAAGTAAAAGTAACCATCTAAAGCGCTTTAGATGTGTCTGTTCCAAGAATCGTAACTTGTTAGATGCACACAAAGCTGTTTTGTATAGTAGGGGCGTGCGAAATGGTGACAGATTGTTATACTCACATTATCCCATTTGTTCTGCTAACATTACCGCAGGCATAACAAATGCAAATACATTGCCTGTCCGAAACAGCTCCGGCTATAAAAAGAGTAATTTGTTTTTCTTTCTTTTTTTTTTTTTTTTTAATTTATTAAAGCATAAATTTGTCTGAACACAGAGGGTCACACTTACTGTCTGAAACACATGTTAATTCATTCCTAAAGAATTTTTATTATTCACACAATTTTTTTGATGATATTCAAACCTGTGTTTCTTTTCTAGGCACATTCACCAGCTTGCTAGACGTTAGACTAACAGTAGCGCAGTTTATAAACAACTGGTTGCTATGGTAACATAAAAACTGCGATTCTATTCGTTTAGCTCAAAATGCGTTGTATTCTAAATTAAGGCATCGGGAAAAAAAAAAAAAAAAAAGCTAGATTGTAACCGCTGTTCTCCAGCGAGTTCTTCGTCCGTATTCAGTTCTCAACATATATAAAATAAATAAATAAACAAATGAATAATGACTCTACGAAATGTCGTGACCAAACCAGATGTACTCTCCAGAGGATATATTTAAACAGGTGTTACGTAATATTTTGCCAACAGTAAATGTAGGTTAGTGTATCAGTTTAGAATGCAAATGCTTTGTTAGAAAGAAAAAAAAACAAACACTGAATTTTTTCATTCCGGTAATTAACAGAATTGGCTTCTATAGCTCTAAAGTTTATTTCGTTAAACTATGGAGTGTATGGAGTGCATTAAATTTATACGGTTTAATTTAATGGTAAATTTAGTAGTTAAATAAATTAACTTTAAGTTTAATTATCTTAATGTTAAGTTTATTTTAATAGTTTTAATTCATGTAAATGAATGCATGAAATAGTTTAATTCCTTAACTGTGGACCACATAACACACCTCAAACCTCTCTCTGGAAAAAGCGATTGCTATAATATTGATAATTGTGCATCAATTACGAATAAGTAAAATAAAATAACAATAAGGAAACGTTATATACATCATCAGGAATTCTATATAAACAGTACGCCTTCTAGAATTAATCATATGCAAAAAATTTTAAACTTGTGTGCGTTTATTGCCCAAAACATACAACGTGAAGTCCCCCAGTGGGCAAAAATATGCGTGACTGCTTGGTCAATTTAATAATAATAATAATAATAAGAAGAATTTTTTCAAGTCATTAATTTTATTATTCATACTTACTTATTTATATTATATATGTGTACATATCAGCATACAAGTACTTTCACATAAGTTATATCACGACCCACCACAAATGTTTACACCTCAAGATCCTCCAACAACTCATACGGGTTTGCAGTGAGATCATATCTCATACCCACGCTACTCAACAACCTACCACAAAATTTAAAACACAGACAATTACAAATGAAACGCGAACTATGGAAGCTGTGGAATAATAATAATAATAATAATAATAATAATAATAATAATAATAAACGAAATGAAGTCCATAAATGTAAATGAATCTGAAAATTAATTTTAAAAAGTTGTTTGATGTTCCTTCCGTTATATACAAACATGTTAATATTTCAAATTTCTGTTCGTTTACAGAAAGTTGTTTTGCAAGAAGAATCGCAAGTACCGGAGTTCGCATCCCATCTAAGACGCAAAGATTTATGAGTTTTCGTTGCCACTGAGTTGTCTCATGCAACACGGAAATAGTTTTATATTCCGTTTATTCACGCAAAAGAAACATCTGCGGAAACACATGCAGTTAACGCACATGCGAATTGCCTAACACGCCACCTCACCTGATGGCTTTAGCAGTTGGCATATTTCTAAACAACTGCTAAAAAATGAAAGCCAAACGTTTACTTTCATGATAGAACTTATTTTCATACTATGAATATATTAAATACATCTCAAATAGATTCTACTGACCATCTAGCTTAACTTATCAAGTTCAAAAGTCAGCCAAGTCCAATCATCTGTAATATATACTTGTGAAGAAAAGTATTATGACAATCCAGGGTGTTTCACCGAATCCGACAGCGCAATTGACTGGAAATAAGTCAGTGGTGGCGGTATCTTGATATGAGAATTGTGTTCGTGAACATCAATGGATCCTGTCTTCCTCGCTGAACGCACCTTGACCGCTAATTTTTACCTGGGGATTGTTTCAGACAAGTCACCCTGCATGATGACAATGTGGCTCGATAGATCTGGACTCTTCCAGTATGACAACGCCCCATCACAAGGCTTGTATTGTGCAAGTATGGTTCAAAGTGCATATCCAAGCATTCCACGTGTTTCCCTCATCACTTAATTCTTCTGAATTGAATCCCATTGAACGTTTGTGTGTCATGTGGAACACAGCATTCGCTGGTTTTTTTTTTTTTTTTTTTGGTCTTTCAATCTAATAAACAAGGTAGTTGGGAAATATGGGGAATTAAATAAATTGCTATCTTAAGAGAAGGTAAAATAAGATTATACCACTGAAATATTACTATTGAGATTATAAATGCACCTTTTGCATAAATCAAAATCTACATTCCACACTGAAATGAATAAAATTCTAATATAACCGATTTTAGAAAAAAAATTATTGTTGGTACTAGATAATAGGTGGTCGTCAGCATAAAGACTATTAAGTCAAGTAGAGTACAGAGATCACTTAATGTTCTTATTAGAAGGATCATTAGCCTGGATAAGGCCTGTGTAGCTCAGTGGAAGTGGCGCTTGCGTCCTCTGCGCTTAGCCGCTTGAAGTTAGACCTAGGTTCTAGTCTGGTCGCTGACTGGAGGAACTTTTTCTAAGCCTATCTTCGACCGGTTCCCGAGTTAGTCGATCTCTGGCACAGGCAAGAGGGTTTATCCTCCCGGAAACTCGGGTTTTTCGTCCCGTAAACTCAAGAAAATCGACTGTAGTACCCATATTATTTCAGACAGTGACATATCTTGTTAGGGTTAGGCACCAAGAGATGGCAGCACTTGTTTGCCGGCCTCTTCATCTGCGGCTGCTATAATTAGTGATAGACATGGGCCAGCTATCTCTGATTGCCTACCGGTGGAGATTGAACTGCCCACTCAGTCTCCAAAAGCTAGATAGGGTATAAAGGCCTCGCCTACTCCCTATTAGGGAATAAAAGGCGTTAGTTGATTTTTTTTCATTAGCCTGGAACTGTTGTAACACTGGTTGTAAGTTAATTTTTTTTATGTGACTCTACTCACAAAAAGTGAGAAATCTATAAATAACTAGTACTGCAAGTGGAGAAATTATCAGTAATATATTATTAACGTAATTAATTTCTGAATATTACTAATCACCTTTTCTCATTATTCAACAGAAAAAACAAATTTGAAGAGCTACTATTGATGAAAGAGACAAAGTACTTTGAATATAGGGAAAAAAGTATAAATGCATATCTAATACATAATAAACAAATAATAATGCACACATCATAAGCCTTTTTCTCATTACAAAATAACAGATGATTAAAGCGCAGGATGCAAATGAGTATTTTAGACTAAAAGTAGAACCATTGATATATCTATCGTTCAAAGTGACTGCAAGGAAGGACCTGCTTTTAGGAATTTGTAGTTATGCTGAACAGCCTAGTTGTTCCTTCTGTTTAGAGATGGTGACCATGAACAGAAAACAGTATGATGTACACTGCTCGAGAAGTCAATGGATACTCCATGAGCAAGGAGCATCGTGCCATGTAACGAGTCACGTGTTTGTTAGTAAATTAGAGGAATATGATGCTTCCAAATCAGTGCAACTGTGTCCGGATAAAATGGCTGCGAGACGGAGCTTTGCAGGCCTATCTGCTTGGCAAATAGGCCTTTGCAGGCCTATTTCATCTCAGTGATACCATTCTGAGATGAAAGTAAAGGGAGTCGATTGCGCTACCCGCACTGGACGATCCACCACACTCACCAAACGTGACCATAGGGTGCTATGGTCACGTTTGGTGAGTGTGGTGGATCTGTTTTGGGGGTTTTATAAATTCAATCTTTAATCAATGATCCATACGTAAGAATTTGAAAGCTTAAAAAAATAACGTATTTACTCGAATATAACTCTCACTTTTTTCCTAAAATTAAAGCTAAAATTTCTCTTCAACCGAATTCCATAAAATCTGAAACACATCCACTATATATTTCTTAGTTTTAACACGTTCAAGACAGGGTGGTGTTAAGCAAAACCATATGTTCCACCGACAGCATATGGTTTTGCTTGAGTCTATACAGCAGTTTTTGTCGGAGGAGATGTGATTCATTAGTTAGTGCCGTTTTTATCCCAGTTGTCTCTAATTATATTATTTGTTGAGAACTATAATGATTTCATAGCCGAAAGTTGCCACGTACCCCCCCCCCCCTTGAAGACCTTTCGCGTACCCCCCGGGGGTACGCGTACCACACTTTGAGAAACGCTACACTATGTCATAAGGCTGCTGCAGTAACTGTGTGGTTTGTGACCACGAATGTTACCACACAGTCCTGATCTCAACCGTATTCTTAACATCTGCGAGAAGAAATGGCGCGTTGGGTGAGGTCAAGGGACATCCTCTCCCAACCAATCCAGAACCTCATTACATGCCTACAGGAAGAATGGTCAAAAATTCCCATTGATCACCGCAGTAATTGCATAGAAAGGTGGTCCTACATCTTATTAAGGTGGACGCCATGGCTGTTTGTTCCTCAGATCATGGTGTCCGTGTAAAGTAAAAACGTAAATAATTCATAGACATGCGTGGATAATTATAGTCGTTGTTGATGGTAGAAATATTCTCCAAGTACATAATTGATAATTGATACAGTATAAATTATTAGATTTAAGTACTGATTAAGTAAGTACAACTAAAAAGTGAGCTACCAATTACTTCCAAAGACAGCAGAGAATTTCCGCCCCGAAACTTGAGTTATTGTCATCCCTCTAAAGAGAAAACCCCCGCCAGAAAAACCTACGCAATTTACGGACATAACTCTAAGTGGCTGCTTGTATTTAGTTCTTTCTGCCATATTTCCATCACCACCCAACGCACTTTCTATATCTCTAAAAATTAAAATATCAGTAACACGCGGTAATCCACGTGTTACTGATATTTAACACACGACTAGCTCAAACCCTCCCAACTTTTGTCTCTTTACCAAGTAAGGGTGATGATGATATTACTACTAGCAAATCAGATTGTAGTAGAATCCATGGCAGGCCGATTGAGGATGATATGAAAAAAGACAGATGCTACTAGACACTACAAAAGTGTTTTCTAATATTCTGGGCAGTCAGTATATACGTATAATATTTTGTCTCTTTATCAAGTAAGGATGATGGTGATATTACTACTGGCAAATCAGATTGTAGTAGAATCCATGGCAGGCCGATTGAGGATGATATGAAAAAAGACAGATGCTACTAGACACTACAAAAGTGTTTTCTAATATTCTGGGCAGTCAGTATATACGTATAATATTTTGTCTCTTTATCAAGTAAGGATGATGGTGATATTACTACTGGCAAATCAGATTGTAGTAGAATCCATGGCAGGCCGATTGAGGATGATATGAAAAAAGACAGATGCTACTAGACACTACAAAAGTGTTTTCTAATATTCTGGGCAGTCAGTATATACGTATAATATTTTGTCTCTTTATCAAGTAAGGATGATGGTGATATTACTACTGGCAAATCAGATTGTAGTAGAATCCATGGCAGGCCGATTGAGGATGATATGAAAAAAGACAGATGCTACTAGACACTACAAAAGTGTTTTCTAATATTCTGGGCAGTCAGTATATACGTATAATATTTTGTCTCTTTATCAAGTAAGGATGATGGTGATATTACTACTGGCAAATCAGATTGTAGTAGAATCCATGGCAGGCCGATTGAGGATGATATGAAAAAAGACAGATGCTACTAGACACTACAAAAGTGTTTTCTAATATTCTGGGCAGTCAGTATATACGTATAATATTTTGTCTCTTTATCAAGTAAGGATGATGGTGATATTACTACTGGCAAATCAGATTGTAGTAGAATCCATGGCAGGCCGATTGAGGATGATATGAAAAAAGACAGATGCTACTAGACACTACAAAAGTGTTTTCTAATATTCTGGGCAGTCAGTATATACGTATAATATTTTGTCTCTTTATCAAGTAAGGATGATGGTGATATTACTACTGGCAAATCAGATTGTAGTAGAATCCATGGCAGGCCGATTGAGGATGATATGAAAAAAGACAGATGCTACTAGACACTACAAAAGTGTTTTCTAATATTCTGGGCAGTCAGTATATACGTATAATATTTGTAATGAAGCACAACCCTCTATAAATCCAGTCGAAATTCATTTGTGTATATTTCCTTGTTTGTTTTGTCTAGACTGAAAGGCAGAAAGATTATAATTGGAGAATCGTAGCCAACGATGAGCATGAAAAACATATACGAATCGCTTGAGGACATTATTCAAAAGTGACTTAAAATGAAAAAAAAATTAGTACTATAAACATACTGTATAACAAAGACGTCTCTTCATATTGTGTGAATGCTCTTTACTAACTTCTTGATTTTTTTTTTTTTTTTTTATAATGCGAAGGCAACAGAGTCACATGTGCTTACTCAACGGCTAGACATGTGAAGTGGCCATGCTAATAAATTTCAGTAAAAGATATGAGAAAGCTAAGTCTGTCCCGTTGCTATGACGACAGTCGGCAAGTTGACGTGAAATATTGCTCTTCACTGACAAAGAGTGGATTTAATGCACAACTTGAACAAAGTTTTTTTTTTTTTTTTTTTAGCTATTACTCCGTTTGATAGTATATGAGGCGCCAATGTCGCAAAGGTCGACACAGAGGCGACACACTTGTAAGACGAATATTGTATAGATATCAACAGTGGAAAACCCAAATTCATAAAGACCAACAGCAATAGTCAGAAAACGTATAATAGTAAACGATATCAAAATGTTATGATACACACACACAGACACACAAAATCAACGAAGTCTTTTTGCACATTCCCTCCCCCCCCCATATGCACAGTTTTAAAAACAGTAACTGCAATGGTAGATGGTATGCTTCGCTTGTATGGGCTGGAATTATTTATATTTATAATCGATGACAGCTAAGAGCAGTAGGCACTCAGGATTTAATCTTGGGAGGGCGAGTTGAGTAAACGATTTGAGAATATACACTCACGCATCGCATACGACCTATGACTGAGCATCTGCAATGATCGCTAATTCATACGTAATATAGAAATAGAACACACGACACAACATAAATTTAAAAAAAAAGAATTTTAATTAGGAAAAGATGTTTGGAAAATTTTGTAGTGTTTTTTTTTCTTTTTCTTTGGTGAGACCAGAGCCCCTCTGGGTGCGCCACTAGCTAAGAGCACTGGGGAAGAGGGTATTATGAATGTAAATAATTCGCGAACCAGTGTGAGACGCTTATATATATATATATATATATATATATATATATATATATATATATATATATATATATATATATTTCAAAAAATAGATTTAATGACTCCAAGACCGAGATAACATATAAAGATTTTAATGATAAATACTACTAGTTTCGGCATATAGCAGCCTTCTTCAGGTATTTATAAAGGAAAGGAATACTAATAAACATTGAATTATTTAAATAAACAAACTGGAAATTACAGGTATAAATTGCCTCACATAATCGATACATAAAAACGTTGTATTTTTCAAGTTGTTCCAACTGGCGTGCCATTGTTTGTTGCAATTGTGCGTGCAAGTTCACGTGAACGCCAATATTGAATAACTGCAGCATGGCTATCTGGGATGTTATAACTTAAATTATTATTTAAGTGGACCGGGTTCAGTAGGATTTCCCGTGATTCTACGATTTTTCTTTCAAACTCATCTTCACAGCGAAAAATATTTTCTGATCTATTCCAGCATACAGAGTGGCTTTGTTGGTCATCATTAGGATTATTTGAAAAAAGAACATGACTGGATAAAGCAGTTGCATGAGATCTTTTGTATGAGATGTCTCTCTTATGCTCTTCTATGCGTTGTTCAATAGATTTGTTAGTTTGACCAAAGTATGGGATATTGCAATCACACCACAATTTATATACTCCAGGGTACTTAAGGTTGTGATGAGTAGGTTTTGGATGGCTGATTAGAGAGCGGATTTTTGGAAGTGTGGTGAAGAAGGTCCTGATATTATATTTTTTAAGGACTTTAGCTATTTTCTTAGAGACTGTGCTAATGTATGGAATAGAGATGCTACCTTTAAAATTAATAGTCTCTGTTGTGCACTGCTTAGGAGGGTTCAGAAGAAGTTTCTTAATTGTTTTTTCAGAATTAAGAAACTTCTTCTGAACCCTCCTAAGCAGTGCACAACAGAGACTATTAATTTTAAAGGTAGCATCTCTATTCCATACATTAGCACAGTCTCTAAGAAAATAGCTAAAGTCCTTAAAAAATATAATATCAGGACCTTCTTCACCACACTTCCAAAAATCCGCTCTCTAATCAGCCATCCAAAACCTACTCATCACAACCTTAAGTACCCTGGAGTATATAAATTGTGGTGTGATTGCAATATCCCATACTTTGGTCAAACTAACAAATCTATTGAACAACGCATAGAAGAGCATAAGAGAGACATCTCATACAAAAGATCTCATGCAACTGCTTTATCCAGTCATGTTCTTTTTTCAAATAATCCTAATGATGACCAACAAAGCCACTCTGTATGCTGGAATAGATCAGAAAATATTTTTCGCTGTGAAGATGAGTTTGAAAGAAAAATCGTAGAATCACGGGAAATCCTACTGAACCCGGTCCACTTAAATAATAATTTAAGTTATAACATCCCAGATAGCCATGCTGCAGTTATTCAATATTGGCGTTCACGTGAACTTGCACGCACAATTGCAACAAACAATGGCACGCCAGTTGGAACAACTTGAAAAATACAACGTTTTTATGTATCGATTATGTGAGGCAATTTATACCTGTAATTTCCAGTTTGTTTATTTAAATAATTCAATGTTTATTAGTATTCCTTTCCTTTATAAATACCTGAAGAAGGCTGCTATATGCCGAAACTAGTAGTATTTATCATTAAAATCTTTATATGTTATCTCGGTCTTGGAGTCATTAAATCTATTTTTTGAAATGTATAACAACCGAGTAAAAACTAATCGCCACATATATATATATATATATATATATATATATATATATATATATATATATATTTTTTTTTTTTTTTTTTTTTTTTTTTAAGTTACCAAGTAATTTTATAAACTTGGTTATTTTACTCCTAATCCCAAGTAAGCAAACAGTTAAGTTTATGCCTGAAACGTAGTTCAAGTCTAAAGGTGGCGCAACACCAGGGCAACTCATTGTAAAGGTGGGTAAAGCTCTGATCACTATTCTTAGTATTTCCCATAATGTAAAGCACATCTCACTAAGAGATGTATACTGCAATACATTATGGGTGGGGTCACTTAACTGTGTCTGATGCATAATTTTGTTGATACATTGATAACTTAAGCCCCAAGCTCACTACCAGTTAAGGATGGAGACTGTCTGCCCATTTTTCTTCAAAAAGTTAAGGCTATAGGACGCCTACTCCCTTTGGGGAAGAAATGTATAACCGGATTTACTATTTATTTATAAACTACATTTTAATGATAATTATAATCAGCAAATTTTATGTTCTGGTGTATTTGTAACAAAGAAATCTGATGTGATGGGCCGAGTTCGATTAATCAATTCTACGCTCTAAAATCTACATAGTTCACTGGTTTGATCCGAATTATAAAATCGTTTGTTGATTTTATAATTCGTTAGACGCTGTGTTTATCTGTAAAATTACTTTACAAATATTAATAAAAATATAAGCGAATACAGTGTAGGTCTACAGTTTGATTACCTTTTTTTTTTTTGTTCGTTTGTTTCAATTCTTAACGTACTGCTTTGTGGTATGATTAAGATAACTTATGGGATTAATAATTTATTTAAATTTATTTTATTCACTTTAACTGTCGTATTCAGTTAAGCAGCAGTCTGTGAAACCTTCACGTTTGTTGGGAGTGATAAACATACCCAGATAAACCGGAAAACGGATGGAATTTATATAGCTGATTCTCAGGAAGTTTACTTATCCGGTTTGGGGTCTTCAATGTGCGACAGTGCATATATTTCCTTGTCATTTATGATCTAAGTAACGGAATACTTTTCAATGCTTATTTGTTTCACATCTTAATTTCAGTAACATTGCCAAAAGAGCCTAAAGGTGTCAATTGGCCAAATAATGCTATTTAAAGAATATTACATATCCATTATTTTTATTCATATAATATAATACCACAGTAGGGTATGGAAAGAATTCTTGCGATGATTCATCGTTCACATTCCATGGAAGTGCTATCTAATAATCCGATACTTCATCACATTCGAATTATAAAATCGTTTGTTGATTTTATAATTCGTTAGACGCTGTGTTTATCTGTAAAATTACTTTACAAATATTAATAAAAATATAAGCGAATACAGTGTAGGTCTACAGTTTGATTACCTTTTTTTTTTTTGTTCGTTTGTTTCAATTCTTAACGTACTGCTTTGTGGTATGATTAAGATAACTTATGGGATTAATAATTTATTTAAATTTATTTTATTCACTTTAACTGTCGTATTCAGTTAAGCAGCAGTCTGTGAAACCTTCACGTTTGTTGGGAGTGATAAACATACCCAGATAAACCGGAAAACGGATGGAATTTATATAGCTGATTCTCAGGAAGTTTACTTATCCGGTTTGGGGTCTTCAATGTGCGACAGTGCACATATTTCCTTGTCATTTATGATCTAAGTAACGGAATACTTTTCAATGCTTATTTGTTTCACATCTTAATTTCAGTAACATTGCCAAAAGAGCCTAAAGGTGTCAATTGGCCAAATAATGCTATTTAAAGAATATTACATATCCATTATTTTTATTCATATAATATAATACCACAGTAGGGTATGGAAAGAATTCTTGCGATGATTCATCGTTCACATTCCATGGAAGTGCTATCTAATAATCCGATACTTCATCACATTAGCAAAGAAGAGATGTATGGATAGATTTAAAATTAATCAAATCAAAAATCTATTTAATTTATTATTTAACATTAAAATTCATCTTCGCTTTTCTTGACTTAATTTAATGTTTTTTTTTTATTTGTTCCTAAAACATTAGTCTTAAATTCTGAGTATATAAATACACGGAGATTCACAATTAAAAGGAATTCTAAAAGGTGGAGTAGAAGCGATAAAAAGAACAGCCGAATGGTTGGGAGTAGCCAATAATGGAAACAGCCTTAAGAGATGGGAAAAAAGCGCCACACAAAGAAATATTAATATCTGCGTTACTTATATGAAATTGATCCGCTATTACAAATAAATAAAGTATATAAAAATACTTTATGTACGACCAACGTTTGTATACAACATAATTTAATATCTATTTTTCAGTATTCTTAACAAATGAAATTCAACACAAGCGAAGAAGAGAAAGCGTATATATAAAACAAATGGATTAAAGTAATTGGACACTTTTAAACTGTGAAAAAATGATCACTTGCTGTGCCTGTTTGGGCTTACATTTAATAAATTATTATTAACCTCTTGACGTCATGCACTGGTTATACTGTATATTCTTTCTGCAACAAAAGTCACCTACGCAATTTGCTCGTTTGTTCATAGACCTATCAAAAATTCATCGTGATCCCTGGGGCTACGTTCTCATACCAGGACACGTCTACTTATGGAAGGAAACAGCCCATAAAAGCTTTCATTTTTCTCCATTCAACGTACAATGAAGGATATCCTTCTTTTATTCCATAGCTAACTAACTAGGATAGGTTTTGAAAAGTTGTAAAATATACACAATGGATTCAGCAGTAACAAAGAGAGTAACTTTGTTAAAGTGATAGACTTTGCATGCATTCGATGACAGACAACTGAAACCTGTTTTGTGGAGGGGTAGACCACCGAGTTATGTGGAACAATATTCGATTGTAATTATATTTATCGAGCTAATGCAAAACTTTCCCGGTAAGGTTTGTGCCACGTAATTCACGTCTGTTGGCATACAATCCTATATTTATGTATAATTTCATGGTATTAACAAGTTGCTTCGTCACGTGATGTTTTGTTCCTGGTTACTAGGAAATGGCATCGTCATTTGATTTCCTTTATAATTATGAACGCCTTAAAACACAGTACAGCCCATTTCATAATTTATTTCTTTGACTAACTAACATTTTAAATGACACCTTTAAAATAAACATGAACCACTTAAAATTAAACTGCTTAAATAAGCCTTTAAGTTGATTTTAATAACAAATCACTATGTTTCGTTTGAGAAACATGAAGAAATAAATTATCCAATAATTTAATTGTTTTTTTTTTATTTAATTTGCTTTTAATTATGTTAATTTTCAAAGTGAAAAACATATTGCAGAGAAAAAAAGGGATAACGATATGTAAACTGAAAGATTGAAAAAAAAAAATTGAATTGAGTTTATAATATGAAAAATAAACACAGTTCGACGTTTCACTTAATTTTGAAAGTTGATTTTAGCAACGAAGCCTGGAACCAAGGTCATGATATAGACAGTTTGAAAGGTATTAACATAATCGCCTTGAAAGAACTAAAAAAAATGGTAGTATACTAGGAAAGTAGGCTACAGAGTACTTATCATCTAAAAAAAAAAAAAAAACAGACAAAGCAGGAAAATACACTAGCCTCATATTATCTGTTAATTCGATTAAAATTCCAACTAAACCAAACTAAGCATTACAATTTCCTTATGTTCACTTACTAAACTTTCCTCTAGAATAACAAACTCCTCATCACATTAATCACTGAACTTGTAAACAGTCATGTTTTTTTGCATAGCATAATGTAATCGCATACATCTCAAAACGAAATACAAAAGCAAGGAAATAGATTACTTCATACTATTTTGCATTTTAAATAAGGAAATAATAAATTAATATACAGAACATAATAATGTAGCACACAAAAGTATTTTGACGACGAACAACAATATATAGAGGATAAAAATACAGTATATACAAAATAAGAGCCTGCACATTAGCTAATTATTTATCATGGTATCATTTAATTTCTAAATTTCTATAAAAATATTGAGAATTTGTTTAAAATAAAACAAATGCTCAATATTCTTATAGAAGTTTAAGTACGTTCCTTTAGATTTCTGTATTTGTGGTTTCTCTCTTATTAGGGTAGGCTGTTCTAATACGTATAACGTTTATAGTTTTTTATTTTTTATTTATTTATTTATTTTGTGTGTGTGTGTGGGTTACTATTTCAAAGTCCCTTTTCTTTTTCTGCAGAAATAAGCGTGTTGTCAATTTAATATATATATATATATATATATATATATATATTAAATTGACAACACTTATGTGTATTTATTAGCGTGGAAACAGTTTGCCACAAATTTCAGATCCATATTTTGCAGTTCATTTACAGTAAACATCAATTTACTTATTTTAAAATGCAATCCGATAGGAGAAAATCTCGGAATATCTTATATATACAGACAAAACAAGCTATACTGAAGTATTCATTATAGTTCTAACACTTGGATCTACCAAATATCCCGCAACCAGAAGTAATCCCATTATCTCTACGTACCTAGTACTAATTTTCAAATCATGTGATTATATTTATTATATAAAGTTAATAAAAATTATTAATATAATAACGATTATGATATGCATAAGTATCAATAACCCACTAATATTAATTACAAATAAAATGTACTCTTGAACTTCCACAAAAGCAAGTACGATTAGTTATTATTATTATTATTATTATTATTATTATTCGATGTGTAAAACTTCTTGCTGCCATCTGACGTCCAGTGGTGTACAAGTAACACCACACATTACCCGCATTATTATTAATACATTTAATGACAATACTTGTAGGACACTAAGTCCTATAAGTATTGTCATATCGTTTAGCTTGTGTACACGAGAGATTGGGGTGGGGGGGGGGGGAGGAGGGGACATTATCTGCTTGTTGAACACTCTTTACGACTGACAACTGTTTCCATAGTTCTTAAACAAAATCCACCTGGTGTTTGTCTGGCTTGACAGTTGCTACAAATGGACCTAAAACGTACAATTTATATTTTGGCAAACAGATCGCAGCCTGATACAGGATAAGGAAACAGATCGTTTCCTTACTATCATACAGTATTTGACATTTGCAATTTCACTTGGTAATACAACGAAATAGGTGTATTTAACACTTACCCAGGGCCGCGCCAACCCAAGGGTACACCGCACCCGGGTGACAACATTGATAGGGCGGCATTTATGTAGCTAATATCTATCTGGATTATACAATACAATGCAGTATTAGGGGTGGCCGATAAAAGTTTGTACCCAAGCGGCAAATACCCTTGGCGTGCCCCTGCACTTACCTTCCAGATAAACTAGAATTAAAAAAAAAACAAAAAAACTACAAAGATAAAAAATAAATAAAAATGATTGCAATATTTTAACCTCCTAAAACTAGGATACTATTTCCATTCTATCGGCAGGTTCATGCATTGCTTTCCAAATTCTTCGTATAAATGCAAGATTGTTATTTTGAAGGTCTTCTTCTTTTTTTCTTCTATTCGCGTATTAGGCCTAGTGGCCTGTTACGCGGCAATCCATAGTGTCCTATGTCTGTAGTGTCTTATATCTGTAGATGCGTGTGTTCACTGCCTGCTTGCGGGAGGAAAAACCCGAGATAAACTGGGGAGAAAAACCCGACAGTCTACGCCCAAGACCGGCTGACTTGGCCATGTCTGAGAAAGATCCTTAAGCTCCCATCGCCGAGGAGCTTAAGGATCTTTCCACGCGACTAACCGCGTGGACTATTTTGAAAGTAAAGGTGAAAATTAGATTTCGTTTTATTTATTTAATTTTTATAATGTTTGGGAATGAGGGCGCCACTGTGCTTAAAAATGTTAATACTGTAAAAATAATGATAATTTAAAATTCTGAATATTTTTAGAAATTGTTTATGTCAGTACATTATTAGTTTTGGTTTCATAACACACGTTGTCGCGATGTGCGCGTTATTGATGTCATTTTGTGAAGATGAAATGTGAATCATTAAAAAAAAAAAGTATGTACTTACTGGATTTGGATAGTTGTGTTACTTTCAGAAATTTTATTGTGGTTTCAAATTATTAAGTGCTGTGTTTTGTAAAGACATTCTAGTAACGCTAACGGAGACGACACGTCAGCCATTATACATAACTTCTTGCTTGCCATTTTTATAGAGTGCGCATGCTCGTCGAGGAGTTTGATGGGTGATTGACAGCTGACAGAGAGAGAGCGTTCAGTATCGAGGTAACGGAAACAATCGTAGAACTGTGAGCCTTGAAAGTGGAGGAGTTAAGACTGTAAATAAGTATTGATAAATAAAAGAAAATATTGCGATTGACGTACGAGAAAACGCTGATTGAAATTTCATCTAATGACGCCGGTACTGGAAATGTAGACGGAATTTAGCTACTTAGATAAAGCAGTAGAAGAAACCTTTTTTGGTACAAAAATTAATAAAATTGAACTGTATGAGTTAACAAAGAAACTGACTATGAACATTTTGTTATCGTGTAAACAAGATGTTTAATCTGGTAGACGTGATTAAGTATATGCTAAACAAACCAGTAAACGATCCAGTTAATTTTGTAGTTAGTTGTGTAATTTTATTTGAAGTGTATTAAATGTGTATATTTTGTATTTGGTCTTGAGTCAGTGATTTTTCGGATTCTGAAAGAAATAGTAAAAAGTCATTGCACCAATCGGAATTTAACCCTTGTGTATATAAATAAAAAACACTCGGAAATAGAAATAATTGTTATAGAGAAAATCTCATAACAAATGAGGATTGATTATAATTAATAAATAATCCTCCTCTTTATAACAGTTGGTAACAGAGATCAAATCTCATTATAACAATACAATTATTGCTATTTTGATTAGTTAGGTCTTATACTTACGATTTTGTAAATAAATGAATTAAAGTAGGCGGGATGAAATCTGTATTAATTTGTAACCAAAAACGAGATTTTTACTTTATTAGTTGTCTTGTGATGTACATAAATATTTAGTAAATACTATTAATAATAAACTATAAATAAAACTAATTAATAATAAAGAAATTAAAATGATATTCATTATACGATCATTTAAACTGTATACATTTTTTACCAATGGACACACACACACACACACACACACACACACACACATATATATATATATATATATATATATATATAATATAAACGCTGCAAGATGTCTGCGATAAGTAGGCCTATATGCCCGAGGGCCTGTAGTTTTATCCACAGCTCACCGTAGAGCACGTTTTCAATGGTGTTATATTCATAAAACTTGGACAGGGCATCCATGAGCTAATGATGAGACAAGGCAAAATTGACAGGACACTTGCCAGAGCAAGTGTCGTGTCAATTTCACGACACTGCAACGAAGTTCTTCAACGTCATCTTCGATTGTTTCGTGTTGTAGGCAAAAACTTAATTTTTATGGATGACAATTGGCACACCACAACGTACACGATCAGTGAAGATACTTCTACGGACAGAGGATATTAATCGAATCGAGTGGTCAGCATGCTCCATAGATCTCAACCCCCATAGAACACGTTTAGGATGCAATACGGAGACACACTGCGGCTCGAAATTCCCCTCCAGAAAACAAACAAGACCTTATCCTTGCTCTGAAGGAGGAGTGGGCCAGTTTGCCTAAGGACCTCCTGAATCACCGGGAGCTAAGCATGGTATGACGTTGTGAGAGCTGCATCGCAGTTCGGGGTGGACATATTCCATGCTGAAATGTCTTTTCGCATAGTTTTCTGTAAGCACCGTACATTAATTCATTAACTAGGTCCTTAGGAAAGTTGTAACTTTTGCCAAAACTTATTGCAATTTAATTTGTGCGAGATTTATAACACATTTTTTTTGTGTAATATAATTTATTAGTATGCTGACAATAAATTTATGTTTACATTTGACTGTGGCATGAAAGTTTTTTCATATACAGGTAAAAATGTAGTTTTAACTTTTGGACACTAGTGTGGCAACTCCATTAGGATGACTTCTATTTTCTAGATGTTCCTCTACATTCAATGTATGCATTACGTGTACTTACATAAAATGTAATTAATGCTTTTATGATTTATGTTTTGCAAGTGTATACTCGTAATTTTGACTATTACTCATATCACTCAACTGAATATATTTATAATTTGATCTTTAATTTAGCGCATGTATAGCTTCATTGAAAACCATTTTATTAGCAATGAACAGATTTGAATAATCACGTTATCATGGAAGATATTATGGATCCAGCCATATTTCATAGCGAAATATAGAAAGTTAAAAAGTTTCGCAAATTCACCAGAGAGCTTATGAGATTGCAACCTTCAGCATCGGAGTTGACTTGGTTTGCACTACTTAAAAGACACAAGCTCTGTCCAGGAGCCCGTATGTTTGCGTTTTATAGGTGCTTAAATTATGTTTTATTGGTCTGACAGCTGTTTCGAACTGATTGGTTCTCTTTCAGAGACCAGGCAATAAGTTTTTTTTTTTTTTTTTAGTTGCCGAAGTTCCATATGCTTGTAAGCGACCTAGAGAGGTCACTCCTCGTGTAACTCCGAAATTGAATATCTGGCGAATCTCTATGGACCAACCGAAATCAGTGAGTTGAACTTCAGCAGGCAAGTTTCTTCATTTCACCGAGCATCAGCGGCAGGCAAAAAACCCATTACGTGCGAAGCATTAGCTCACACGAAGAACCGACTACGCCCACCGGTGTGAACTATTCTCTTCAGACACCAGGCTTAGACACCGTGGCTTGAAATTATAGGGGTGCTGCAACTTTTGAAATATACATACACACTGTAAGTACAGTGTATACCTGTTTGGTAAAATATCAAACTTATGGTAAAAATTAAATAAAAAAATAAAAAAAATAAAAAAAACTAAACATGAAAAAATATTGTTTATTATCGATAAAATTATACAGTTTAGTATAATTCAAAATTACTTAAAAATAAAATCCATTATCATAATCCCAATAATGTTCTAGAATAAAAACTATAACAAATGTTGTGTCTTTAATTGTAATGTCCAAATATTTAAAGAGACGGAGTAAACACGATAAGCACTACAAACACTCTACTACTGGCGCAAACCATATAAACGACAGTGAAACTGCGTGACGGACAGTGTCGCATTACGCTAATAGCTCGCATCTCACTATGACGTGCATATGCTTGCGCGCGTAGCAATATGGCACTGGTAAACACAGTGCTGCTAGCGTCCTTCGCTATCCTAAGTGCTGCAAAATGAATTTTTATTATTTTTTATGCAAAATAAGAGAATTGTATGTGATTGTTGATGATAAAATTAAATATTACGAGCAAATATAAATAAATTAATAAATATATTTATTTATCGAGAAAAATTGGGGTGCTGCAATTCCGCAGTGCGTATGCACGAGTCGCCCCTGTTCTCTAGTTTTTTTTTTTTTTTTTTTCTAGTCTCTGACAAGAACCAACATTTCGAAACAGCTGTTAGAGCAATGAAACCTAGTTTAAGTGCTGATAAAAGGCGAACATACGGGCTCCTGGGCAGCTTGTGTCTTTTAAGTAGTGCAAACCAAGACAACTCCAAAGGTGAAGGTTATATTTGTTGTGATCCTTTGTTGACAGAGGGGGATGCATTTAAAATCGCGTTCTTATGTAAAATAGGAACACGTATTCTAAAAAACTACAAAAGAACATTCTACTTCTATTTTGTTTCGATTCTATTTTAATCCTATTATATTTTTCTTTGCATCTTATTTTAAGGCTTATTTTTCTGTTTCGTGAGCCTAAATATGCTGTGATGATGAAGAGCAAATTCGTAGTATTCTGAAATGACTTTAGCCTTTGTTGGCTTAATCTCCAGTTTACCATTGCCGATTTCGCCAGAAGAATTATTTTACCAGCCACATGCGATATGTGCTTCTTACAGTTAAATTTGTTATAAATAATTATTCCTAAGTACGGTATGGGGCAAAAAAAACAGCTGAACTTCGATACCCCCTTCCGTACACGTGCTATGAGAATGCCGTTCGACTGCATGCACGTTAATAAAAGAGCACGTGTAGCGTTTACGCCATTATATTTAGCTGTAGCAATGGTATTGATGTTGGAAGAAAAAGAAGTTTGTTGTTGAGCATCATTTTCGTTCATACGGAGTTGGAAGTGCAAATGGTCCAAGCCCACATGTTTGGGAGCAGTTTGTTCGTCGTTTACGTAAGTGTGTCCCAACAACAGCTCACACAACACGTGGTTCTAAAGTATCTTTATCAGAACACTTCCTCGGGAGGCTTTATTTCGAGGTTCACAGAACTCCCGTATCCTTCACGTTCTCCTGATCTCACACGGCTTGATGCTTTTGTTTGGGCATGTTGAAGGCAGGGGCGAATTCTCCATGCTTGCTGCGTAAGCTCATTAATTGAGAAAGAAGTAATATTTATTTGTTAATAAATGCACTTTTTATGACGATGTTATTGACTAGTTCATAAAGAAGAACCGTAGGGTAGAATTTGTATTCAAATAGCTAAACTAAAAGAGATACAACATTTATTTTACAAATGATATTCTATTTGTATGATTAAATGTACATAAATTTCTAAATATATAGTTTTAAATGGTCATTAATTCATTATTCCGCTAATCAGACTTCAATCACACCTCTCACTCCCCGAATGATAACAAGAGCAAGCGTGAATTTCAAGACCAGCATTCGCCTCTGGTTGAAGGATTGGGTATTCCATCATGACCCGTCTTCATACCTTGATGAACTAAGGGATAAAATTACACGATATGTCCAGCAGATGTCCCAACCCTTGTTCTCCAAGATGACAGAGAACTTTCACATGCATAACGAAACCTGTTTTGATAGACAGAGTTCCGTGCCCATTAGTTGTATTGATCGCTGAAGTGAAACAAATGGAGCACTTTGGACTTTGTTACTGTTACTTTCCTCTTGCATGTCTATTCGAAAGTTTACAGTTAGAAGCAACTGCAAATGAACGCATCTTATAATCATGATACAACTTTTCCGTAACATTGTCTCTGTGGTGTAGAGAAGTAGCGAACTCAGAGCTTTACGGAGTCTCATTTTAGCTGATTCGTAGAAGGAGAAACTTGTAAAAATCTTTTAAGTATAGTATGCCCACAGATTCGATACACTTCTGTGCATGTGAAAAGAAGGAGAATCCATTCCTATAATAGGGTAATCAATCCGTCTTGTGGGATGAGTTGTTTATTATTACCGGTCGGAAAATTAACTTCTCTTTTATGATCATAGTAGTTTTTAAAGTGGTAACTATTTTGCTTGTATAACAGTTAGAAAATTTTACGTATAAAGCACGTAAATTCGCGTGTTGGTGACCAATTCGTACATTGCCATATTTCTTTCTCCCCTTCAACATGAATGGATTCTTCTTGGCAGCCTTCCAACGACAGCTCCCTATACTGTGGGCGGACCAATACCTACGATTGCAAAAAAAACCCGAGTTCGATTCTCGATTCGATTTTGTTTGTAAATTACGCGAGAACACACGTAATTTACAGACAAAAAATCAGTGGTGGTAGTTGGTAGATGGCGCTGCGTTGATGGTGGTAGTTGTTGGAGGATTAAGTAGGAAAAATGGTGAGTTGTGTATAGTGTCCCCTCGCAATACATCCTTGGAGGTGTCACGTAATAATAATAATAAATCTCCACTGTTCATTTTGTCATTTACAGTAATACCTCACCTTAGAACGCTTCGCTTTACGACGATACGCACCCTTTTCAATTATGACCTTTCCATTTATACGACGCTGTTTAAAAACGTTATTAAATCATTACATGAGTCTACAAGTGGGGGGGGGGGGAGCAGTGATTCGCTATCCAACGGTGGTCTGAAACCTAATCGTATGAGCTGTGCAAATATGCCTATCAATGCTATTTAGAGACTACATTCAGTGTCAAGTTTATTTCAGATTTCGTTCAATATTCAATGAAATTAATTTCAGTGCTTATAATTTAAAACTTAAAACATGTCAAAATTATTATATTAAACGTTTTAAAGAAATTATTTAAATTATTTGAACAATTGTTTGTTTATATTGTGCGATTTATGAACTTTAAACATATTGAAGAAAAAAAAATAACCTGTTGAAATAACTACTAGTGTATTAGACAGAATGCAGAATTCTGTGATATTTACGTCTGGTACAAGGTCATCCAGTTATAATGTCGAATTTTTCACTTTCCTGAGGCGATGTGATACAGAAACTTCATAAGTAAGTTATCCGGTTCCAGGAATGCTTGCAGTCTTGCTTGCAAACAAATTTATAGGAAAGCGACAGAGAAAATATATCTGGCTAACGGGAAGCAACATTTAAAATTGGCCATAAGTAATATACTCTGAATTTTAATAATTTTGCAAAAATACATGCTATTTGATATTCGAACGAATAGTTTATTTTATTTTATTAATTAATTTAGTCATTCATTTGTTTATGTAATATTTGTTGTGTATGTTTTCAGATCCCTACATCGTAGACTAAAAAAGATATTTAGTTCGCCATTGTGATCTGAACAGATAATACGCGACAGTTTGCTCCCGGAAGTTTGGCATTGCATTCTTTTCAGAGAGGAAATAGTGCCTCAAGTAAAGTTAGATTGTTAGGCTGATTTCAAAGCCTAAGAAAACTTTTAATATTTTAATAATTTTCATAATATTTAAAATAATATAACTATTTCAAATATTATTTAGCATTTTAAAAGCATCAGAGATAGTTATAAGCTCATTCACACTCTTTAAATTCTGATATTTTATTTTAAATTACAATTTTGTTTGCCATATTTACTTTTAATAGTTTTGGTTAAAAAAGCATGAATTCATGTTCCGAATTTATGATGTTTTGGTTAATCGAAGTATGCTTTTAATTTGTTTATGTGAGAGGAATGTATCGCTTATTTGTATCAATGCGCCTGAGATTTTATCGTCTGCAATGCGATAAAAGACGCTTTACATGAGAATATGTTATTTAAAATATTATCATTATGGCTTCTTATAAAATTATAAGAATTTATAAATACGTTATATATAAGATGAAATGAAAATTTAGAAAACGAAAATATATTTCTCCTCATCTCTTATAACATGGTACTCTGGCACAGAGTACCATATTATAAGAGATGAGGAGATTTATTTTCCTGAATTTATTTTTGGTACTTTGAATTTTTCAAATGTTTGTAATTACTCTTATTACCGCAATAAAGAAAATAAAACAATCCTATCAATAGTTAATTTAATATTATTTTGAATTTGGCAGCTGTTTCTTCTGGTATCCCGGGGAGTACAGATGAACGGCCATCATGTTTTCATTTATTGCCTCCTCTTTATGAGTTATTTCATACTTCTTGCTCATAGTTTTATGCTTTCCAAGCAAGTGCATTTATCTTATGACAACACTTTCTGAGATTTCACAAGAGCGCATCATTGCAACAACATAAAATAACTGTCTGCTGTAACCCCTTTTTTTTTCCACGCCCATTTTCCTGGAGTAAGTGAACGATGCACTTTTCCCTATTTTCGTAATGTGATCTTCATGTTCGCGCGTTATTTGCTCGGTGTGACGTTTTTACTGCACGTGCATGCCTGTCATCAGATGGGATAACTCTTATAAAGGTTAAAGCGCTAAAGATAGATGAGAGGTGTTCAAAAATTTCATTTGTAAATTAACGTATTTTAAAAGTGTGAAAGGTGATTAGCAGTGTTTATGTTTATGGGATTATAGCAACTGCTATTGACGGAAGAAACGACATAATACTAAGTTTATGTATTTACGAAACAACTTCAAATGTTTACAAATACGTGTAAAGAAAATATTACGAAACATTAAAGAATATTTTGTCAAAGATATTAATTGAGACTACAAAAAATAAACACTGCATACATATACTACTAATAATAATAATTATTTTTAACTTATACATACGAGCCTATACGAGCTGCAGTGAGAAGTGAAAACCTCGAGTTATTCCCCCCCCCCCCCATATATATTATACAGGATGGCCATAATTAAACTTTGCTATTCGGGGGAAAAAAAAAAAGTTCGAAAAGTCGCCGATAGGGGAAAATGGCACTGTATAATGTAAAAAATGTTCAAATGGACAGATAAATGAATAACAAAGACTAAACGGAAATGAAAAATTACGTTTATGTGTTGGAGTAAGATAACACAGCAATAAAACATTCAATATCAATTTAATTTAACACAATTTAATTTATTAATTTAATTACAGTATTGCCAGCAAAGGTTGGTCGATTAGTAGAGCCTCTGCTATTAATGGCTCGTAAAAAGTTAAGCAAGTTTGAGCGCGGTTAGTAGCTGGAAGGAATTCGTTCGATGCTGTTGGCACACTCTCCCTCGATGAGTCTTTGGACTCCCTGGAGGTGTCACATAATAATAATAATTAGTTACTGGACAGTGAGTGTTGACACAAACTTGTGGCGCAATTCGAGCACATTGAGTTCACCCATGCGAAAGAAGACCAGGTTCGATGTGGCCATTGTTCTGGTGGACCAGAAATTGCATCCAGTACAGATGACGAAACTGTTCACTATATCGCGATATTTCCGTGCGGTTATAGAACGAGTTACTGGTCCTGTGAGTGATGTCCTCAAATAGAATGGCCATAATAAAATCCGATGTGAAGCCACACCAAGTGGCAAGTTTTGGTGAATGTAATGGGAGTTCCTAGAGTGCATGTGGTGATTCGGAAACCCAAATTCGACAATTTTGGGTGTTTACAGTCCAGTTTATCTAAAAATGCATCTCATCTCCCCACAGAATTTTCCGAGGCCAAGATCATCGACTTCCAATCGGACCAGAAACATCACAGCAAATGTCAGTCGTTTTATCATAATCATTGTGTAGCAGCTGCTGTACGCGGCTAATCTTGTATGGATAAAATGTAACCATTTTGCGCAAGACTTTCCATACGGTGAAATAAAGTAGATTCAATTGTCTCGCTACTCCACGGGCCCTGCTATTACCAGCAATATTTTCGTGTTCTGTGACGATCGCGGTTGCAACTGGTTTCCTTCCTTGGTCAGGTCGAACTTCCAAAGATCCTGTTTCTCATATTTCCGAATCATCGATCTGTGGTAGCTGACAGAGGATCTTTACGCAAGTTCTGACTGTTCTAAACTCACTAAGAGCGACTGATGCATAACTGTAGAATAACGCGTATGCCACAGTAAATAACTTTTTTTTTTCTTCTCTGTCTTGTCTCAGAAGACACCAATCGAACAATAGGAAATGAATTCAAAAAGAAAAGTAATGCGCATGCTTAAATTGGAATCCCTCTACGTATACAGTCGTGTGTTCATGGATTGAAATTAAATTAAAATACAACCTTACAAGTAAAGGCGATAAGGTAAAGTGAGCCGCATATTGAACACAATTATCAATAAGAATGCGTTTGTGAAGTTTACCATTTACTTTATAACTCTTATGATGCCAGAAAAACAGGTGTTCAGCTTCGTTTTATGCAAATTTTCGGCTTTCTTGGCTACAACAGCGTCATATTCTCCCTATCGGCGACATTTTAAACATTTGTTGTTGTTTTTTTTCTCCGAAGTGGAAAGAATCCTGCTTCCCATGTCTTGATTAGTTTCTCTAAGTGGCATTCTGGTTGTTAGATCGAGCTACTTAAGGCTCTCAATAGGGGAACTTTAATTATAGCCATCTTGTATGTGTGTGTGTGTGTGTGTGTGTGTGTGTATATATATATATATATATATATATATATATATATATATATAGCCGATCTCATAAGGGTTTTTCCCTCCAGGAAGTATGGGTATTTTCACTCTACAAAGTAGATACAAATCGACCAGAAAAGACCCAATTAACAGACAGCACGCTGGCTTAACAGCTGCCTGGCTCGTAGTTGAAGCACAATAATATATACTCTTCTGGGAAAAAAAAAAAAAAAAAAAACCCTGAGACTAAATAGAGTACTCGCTCTAAGAGCCGACTTTCAATTAACGCTCTGGTTTTTTTCATCCAGAAAATTAAAATCAACATACTAAGGCAACATAATAAATAATGTTTCAGGACAAGACATAATCTTTGTTTGGAAACAACTTAAAAATGAAAATAACGATGCGATAGCCAAATCGATTATCTTATTCAATATCACAAATGTAGTATTATTCATTACTCCTCTTTTCAGAGGTTATACAGAGTAACTTCTGAAAGATTTGTCTGCCACTGAAATAGTCACCTCTCCTGGAATGTTCAAGGATTTATTCCCATGGATCTATTTGGTAGGCTCATCTCACCAGCTGATGCATCTCAATCCTATCCTCTTCCTATCCACCAAGCTGTGAAAACCACATTCCCTCAATCTGTCCCCATACGTAGTCTTAGGTATTCTCTTTTGCACTCTCTCCAATGTTCCCTTATCGCCAATATAGTCAGGTGACCAGATCTATGCACAAAGCGAGGCCTAACTAGTGCCTTACATAGTGGATTTCTATTTTAAATTAAAACAATTTTAATCCAAAATACGTTATGACATTAGGTTTTTTTCTATTTTCATAAAACTGCAAATTTGAATTCGCTCTACAATTCCAATCATGGTTAATGCAATTTTCAGTAAATAAATCATGCTTCGTTAATCTTTTTTCTTTCTTTCTTTCTTTTTTTTTTTCCTCAATTACAACATCAATTACACTTCCAGCACTGTCATAATACAGAGGGCACTGTTGACATCGCAATATATAGTACCTCCAATTGAGATTCTTGACGAACAGATTTCATGTAAAACTATAGTTTTCTAAGAGCTGATGAAGATTCTAGAAGTGAGAAAACTGAAATAAATAAGAAATTGTAAGTTTTTGATACGTCATGAATTTCACTACTTCTATCGTAAATTTATTTTTGTCCACCATTTTCAACTGTAACAGTATTCATATCCTTCTCTTTCATCATAATCACGAAATAGTTCTTAGGTTAAAGTTCCTGTTTACGTTACGATGGTTTACGATTAGGTTATAGTTAGGTTAAATTAAGGTCTAAAACTTTAGCAAAGCCATAGTATAATAGGAAATTTAAATAACTGAATGCGCCATTTGTCTCACGTTTTGACTTGGCAGACGACAAAGACGCAAAATATAAACTAAAAAAATTAATAGATATAATTGTGGTAATGCTAATGCATTGCCACAAGAACGAGAATATCAGACTCTAATATCGGTAATGATATTTTGGATATTTTATTGCTTTGTAAACTCCATTTTGTGGATTTTTGGTAATTTGGCAAATTAGATTATAATACAATGCTACAGTTTCGGAACATGAACAAAAAAAGGGGGGAAAGAAAAGAAAGTATAATTACAAAATGCTTAATTCACACCAACGTAGATGTGTATTATCACGTGATTTTCCTTTTTTCTATCTCTTTTTTATTTTTATTTTATTTATTTATTTATTTTTTTTGTTAAATGCACATATAAATCTACTTATTAGCTCAGCGTGTTTCAGTACATGTTTAGCATACGGAAAATTTTCCACGCAGGTCTGTTGATAATAGTACTAATAGAATTCAAAGCTTCATTGGTGAAACGAGCGATTTTGTACCACGACACTAACTTATTCAAGGGCATCATACATAATAATAAACTGTGACATTCCACAATGTAATTAATTCCTTTTAAACGCTGCCCCAAAAAATAAACAAATTCAAAGCCATGGAAACATAGCTGACCTTCATACGTCAGCAGGATCGCGAATGTGAAAATTAGTTCCGCAACTTTCTGATTTTCATGCATCGCTACGTGGCATTTTTTTTGTCATTCATTCTTAGCTCGAAATATCGCTAGCGGCTAAACAGAATTTCTTCGTGTAGTAATTCTGAATGTTATTATTATTAACAAGAATGGGAAAAGAAGAAGAATGCAGCATAAAAATAAATAAAATAAAATAAAGAAAGTGAAGTGTTTGTTTTATTGACTAAACTTGGAGGGGAGGGGAGGGCTGAAAAGTTCGGATAAACACCAAGACCAAAATGATATTAAAGCAACTGATATAACCACAAGAAAGAACATATTTTAAACCCCTTTAACAGCTTTAGTAATCCGATTACATGTTGCAATAAGGTGATTACAGCATCGGATGTATGACGAAGTTTGGCATTAGGTTATTATTAAAATTTCTGGAATTGGCTTCATAACAGATGGATGTCATTGACAGTAGACAAGCAAGCGAAATGGTAAATGTACATGTTGAATATGCGGGCTACGCTCAGAGAGGAAAACTGACCAGGCATCACCGGATTCTGTGCTGTAGCTACTGATCTAAAGGAAGAGTCCATTTGTGTGCCAATGAAGAAAAGTTGGGGGTAGTATAGTTCACCCACCATTTCTAGATCCCTTCTTGGCTTGGTGCCAAGAATAGTCGATTCATGCTGAAGGGGAGAAAGAAATGAAGGATGTACGAATTGGTCGCCAACATGCGAAATCACGTGCTTTCTTGTCTGTCGCTGTACTAGTACTAGCTTGATTTTTGTTGTTCTCTTTTTGCATTTTTTTTTATTATTAATTTGTATGATGGATCCAGTACAGTCTACAAGTTCTGTTGTTGAACGTTTTAGTAGTTCTTGCAAAAGAATATTGAATAATGTGCTGACATTCTGCGAAAAAGAATCGTCAGAAGGCGTCTTCTTGTTCCCCTTTCTCAAGTCATAAAACGTGCAAGTGCAATTGCGGGCGTATCGGGGTCGACTGTTAAAAGAATTCGTAGGGAATCAAAAGGTGAAGGTAAGCCAAAATTTAAATCTCCTAAAAAAAAAAAAACCGCCAGAGAAACAAAAACCATCGAAACCGTAGCTTTGAATGATTTTGATGTAGATTTTATAAGAAGAGCTATTCACGAATTTTACGTGGTCGAGAAAAGAGTGCCAACTGTTCCGAAATTGATTCCTGTGCTTAAAGAAAAAATTAATTTTCCTTGGAAAAGAGAAACTTAAAGGAAAATACTTCATGAAATCGGATTTTGTTTTAAAAAGTCCCAGAATATAAGGAAACTTATCATGGAGCGAAGTGACATTGTTTTATGTAGAACGCAGTATATTTGCACGTATTAACACTCTACGTACATTTTTCCAACTGTTATACAAGCAAAATAGTTACACTTTAAAAACAGCAATGTTCGTAAAAGAAAAGCTAAATTTTCCGACCTGTAATAATAAACAAACTCAGTTTGTTTATTATTACATCCCAGAAGACAGACGGATTACCCTATTATCGGAATGGATTCTCCTTTTTCTGACATGCGCAGAAGTGTCGAGGGACCTCAAATCGGTGGGCGAACTATAATAGGGGTGCTCCGGCCATATGTGCAATGTGTGCGATGCACACAGGCGCCAGGATAGTTAAGGCGCCCAAAGATTTGGTATGATATTAGTGAATTTTGTCAGCAAATTACTGCAGTCTTCATCTATGAATCTCCAACTTGCTTTAGATTCATTGAATGATCTAAATCGATTTTTAAATGATTATAGGTCTTCTACAATTAAAGAAATTGTAGAAGACTCAATTAATTGCAGCAAAATTTGACGCAGAATCTGTATTTTGTAATAGTAGACCACTAAGGCGACGTAAAAAGACAACACAATTTGATTACGAACATGAAAATATAATAGATCCTAAAATTTCATTTAAAGTAATTTTTTTTCTCTGCATAATAAATCAAACATTACAATCGTTGCAGGAAAGATTTACTTTATTAAAAGAACTTATGAATTAATTTCAGTTTTTGTATATGTTAAGTACTTCACAAAATAAAGAATATTTATTATCTTGTAAAAAGTTACGACAAAAATTAACGCACGAGAATCATTCAGACATTGACGCAGACGATTTATGCGAAGAAATTTTACACTGTCCACCATTTATTTCTAATTTTAAAAACGATATATATCAGACAATTCAGTATATTTATTCAAACGACTTAATCACAGTTTATCCAAACTTTACAATTGCTCTTCGGATTATTCTGTCATTACCGGTATCTGTAGCATCCGGAACGGTCCTTTTCTAAACTTAAAATTATTAAAAACTACTTGGTACAAGACAGACTTTCAAATCTTGCCATTATATCAATAGAGTCAGATATTTTGGATCAACTTGATATACATGAGATTATGCGAGAATTTTCATTAATGAAAACTAGAAAAGTTCAATTCACTAAGTGATTTTTCTTTCTGTTTAAATATTTATTTAAATGTTTCTTTACCCAATAATGTTTAATATGTTCCGATTTTATATACTACTTGTAAGTTACTATTATTTATTTATTTTATTATTTATTTTTTTCGAAATTATTTTTGTTGTTTTTGTACCCTCTTTGAATGTTTATTGTTTTTATACATTTTTTTGTAATTTCTGCTTTTTGTTCAATAAACTTATAATTAATATATTTCGTATTTCGTTTTTACTCACTGATACGTTTTTATCGAGTGATTTTTTATTGAGGGGAGGGGTATAGGGGTGCCAACTAAAGTTTTGCACACAGGCGTCGGACACTACTGGCGCGCCCCTGGGTAGTAATAAAAAATAAGCCTGATGAAGTCGCTTCAGGTGAATTTAGGTAGGCTGGTACTGGAGTATATGAGTGAGGATATAGCTCCTAATGTACCTATACCCACTGAGGTATATAGCTCAGTGGGTATAGGTACATTAGGAGCACAAAAACCATATCACAGTACAAGTTTTTGTATAATGACAAGTTTCACACAATGAATCAAGTAGCTCGTGGAAGCAATTCAAATTGCAATGGACAAAAGAACTAACGTCTTATTATTTTAAATGCAAACTGTAAGGGTCAATTAAAAGAGGGGGAGGATTATAGCTGTTAGGTTGGAATTGGTCTTAATATAACTTCCTCTCAAATATCTGGTAATTTAATGCAATCAGACTTACTGAGGTTTGTGAAGTGCTTCATTGCCACTGCCTACCTGAAGCAATGAAGCACTTCACAAAAATAATTAAAATAGTCTCTCCCATTAATAACGACTTTCATGCAGAGCATTTCACATTCTTCAAGAGCAATGTCAACAAGACAGCCTGTGTTTTGTTATTTTATGTAAATCCCGCCCATACTAAAAGCTGTTAGCCTATAGTATAGTTGTATTAGTACCGTGGGTGGGTTAAATATGCGGAAATCCTACTATAGAGATTACGCACGGAACAAGTCACTTCCATTTCTCCAGTGAGTAGTAGCCCAGAGTAAGATATAACTTATAACCTGTTCGTTAGAGAATTGATACACTTACCATTGGGGGATATTGCTAAAAGGGGAGGAGTGAAGAAGAGCGAAATCTCTATCCCCGCGTCCAATTTCTTTGTTTATTTCTTTCAATGTAAAATAGCTGAATATACACGAATATTAGGAATTCTAAAATGCTAAGGACAGGGTTATCGAGGCTAAGGTCTCTGTTAGTGGAAGTTAGTAAACAGATATAATATCAAAGCTAAACATGTAACAGAGTTTGTGTGTGTGTACGTGCGTGTTATTAACACGCACTTCAAACGCCTACAAACGTGTGCGTCTACAAACTATTAACAAAGTTAAAATCCTTTTTCTTTTGTAGAATTCTAATCGTTAATATCTTTCAGAAGGTTTTTTTTTTTTTTAATTCTGTTTGATTTATTATGACAGAAGAGTATACTGTAATAATTTTCTTGTTTATTTTTTAGGCTGCTATTTCTTTGTATGGCAAACTACATTATTTTTTATTGGGGGAGGGGAGGGTTGGATTTTTAATCAGGATTTTGTCTACATCGAAACGAATACTTTTCGCTACTACGGGAGGTATATCGAAAATTTTACGTTCGATGTTCATCATCATCATTTCTAATTTAGGTGCACGTCTGGGTGTGGCAGCAAAGTTATGACTTTTAATGAGGGCGTTGACTTCATTTTCCATTTCTGATGGTGACAACAAATTTACGAGTAGATCATGATCCTGAAGTTGTTGCGGATGCGTTGTATGCTGTTGGAGAAGTTTTTTTTTTTTAAATTCTCAGGATGATGCAACTTCAGAAATATTACAAAGTATAATTCTGCATTTAAACTTCTCATCAAAAACCCATTTCAAAAAATTTCACTTACAAACAAATAAGTGACATCTCATAAAAACATCTCATGCGTAAAAAAAGTGCACTAGGTACTAAAAAAAAGCAGGACACTGGCTTTAGTTTTGAAGTAGCTATTTGGCTGATATTGTTATTATTATTGTTAAGCAAACAATTTGGAAATTGTAGAATAACGTAAAACCAGCAACACTAGTACCATCCTATTGAAATAGTCTCTTATATTGCAACATCTTCCTGTTTTATTCTAAGTACTTGGTTCACTCTTTTTAACATATAAACTCGTAGATAAGCTAACAGTTAAGGAGTTTCGTAACTTGTTTTTAAAGCTTATTTGATACTTTTCGTATAAGCGATATATTAATCGTTATGTACGATTTCCTCTCCCCCCCCCCAAAAAAAAATCATTGAATGTCCTTAAAGTGATGACGCATTTATCGGGAGGTATCTTATTTCGTCTGTTAATTTTTTAGTTTCATAAAACTTCCTGTGTCTTAATTTCAAAAATAAATAAAAAAAGAAAAAAAAAACATGTAAAACCTAGATTCTGTGTTTACAATTTCCATGTAAACTTCCTTCAGTTAAATCAAACGTATTCTACAATTTCACCATTTTAATACTTTTTTGAATGTGTTAAGATACTGATTTTGTAATTTACAAAAAATGGTGGACAGGTGTTTGGAGATGTCAGTTTGGTGTTGCAAGGTGTGGGGTTTGGGAGGCGGAGTGCAGATTTTGGGAATGTTTTGGAGGGGATGGGGGATCTGGATGTGATGGTGGTGGATGGAGACTTGGGATTTCGTGGATATTTTGCTGGAATTGTGAGGGCGACAGTGAATTGTGGCAGTAGTGCGGAGGGTACTGGTGGGAGGATGATGAGATGTTGGAGGGGGGGTTCGAATACGATTGGCTGGGTTGATTTCTACTTTGTGGGGTGTGAGCACAGATTGGGAAGGTTACGGGCCTGTTGGATGAGGTGGAAAGAAGAGACGTAGTCGAGATGTATGTGTTAGTGGGGATGATTGCGAGATTGGCATGGATGGGATTTTTCGTGGAGATGTCTGGGGTGGAGTACTGGAGGACGTCCCTGGGGACTGTGAGGTGAGTGTGAGCGGGGGTTGAGGAGTAGATAATTTGCATTAAGAGTGGTGGGTGCATGAGGGTGTGAGGACAGTGGATGCATTTAGGTCGAGGTATAATGAGCTGTGCATATGAAAGTGGATTTCCCGCGATGAGTCTCTAGACTTCATGGAGGTCTGTTGATAATGATAATAACGGCAGTCTGGAATTTATAAGAAATAAGGAGCTTTTTTTATTTTTTAGAAGTATCATAGCATCTATGAAAAAGTTATATATTCAACAGCGGTAGGTAATATTAATGCTAAAAATCAAACGAATATATCAAAAATATTACCTACCGCTGTTGAATGTGTAGAGTGCTTAATTCCAAAACAACAGCCTATTTTGGATTTAAGCACTCTACACATTAGTCTTTATTTAAATTAAGGGGGTATTAAATCCCACATTGTTTTAAAACCGAATAAGAAACTCAAAGATCGGAATCAAAGAGTTTCATGCCGAATATAGTAACTATAAACGTATCGGCGACTACTAGCGTAAGCTAAAGCACGTAGTTCAAGTACGTAGTACAAACTAGGGCAACTCGTTGCAAAGGTGGAGAAAGTTCTGATCGCTATTCTTAGTCATTTCCATAACGCAAAACCCATCTCCTAGGAGATGTATGATGTTATACATTATGGTGGGAGGTCACTACCCAGACCGGTTTCGATCTTTATTGAGATCTCATCAGTGAGTAGCTAGACCAAAGTATAATACTAAGGGTATAGCGAAAAGAACTTATATACTCTGCTATACGAGTTGTCAAAAAGTTGCACCCACAAATTATTTAAAGTAAAGAGCCAATAGGCTTCATTTCGGCGATATATCATCAACCATCTCCTAGGAGATGGGTTTTACATTATGGAAAATACCAAGAATAGCGATCAGAACTTTCTCCACCTTTGCAACGAGTTGCCTTAGTTTGTACTACGTACTTGAACTACGTGCTTTAGCTTACGCTAGTAGTCGCCGATACGTTTATAGTTACTATATTCAGCATGAAACTCTTTGATTCCAATCTTTGAGTTTCTTGTTCGGTTTTAAAACAATGTGGGATTTAATATCCCTTAGTTTAAATAATGTTTTACATCGCAGAAATGAAGCCTATTGGCTCTTTAGTTTAAATCATTAGTCTTTATTTAAAAAAAAAAAAGACATTCAATTATCGTTCAAAGGAATCGCCCCCTCCCCCTATATAGGGGTAGAGGGTGATTCATGCTTGTCTGTTTGCTTGTAACAGACAAGCAAACTTGACATACATGTATGTCAAGTTTGCGCCTGCACGTAGTGCAAGACTAAGGCAAGTAGTGCAGACCAAGGCAACTCGTGGTAAAGGTGGAATGAGCTCCGATCACTTTCCTCATATAAAATTACTTGGTATCTTGAATACAAATATACCCAAGTTGAAAACTTTCTACATCTATCTCTCATCCTGAGATTTTATTTAATAAGGTCAAAGCACCTTGTGGCAACTTGTTTAGGTAAAATTCATATAAGCTCTGAATTACTTCAACCATCGTATTTCAGGTCTAGCTTCCACTGACGAGACCTCAATAAAGGTCGAAACCGGTCTGGGTAGTGATCCCTGCCTTTAATGCCTAGCATCCTACATCTCCACAAGGGGATGTGCTTTGCATTAAGGGAAAAATACTAAGGAAAGTGATCGGAGCTTATTCGAAACGTGATTAGGTTCGTACGTTTTTCAAGTGGTGCATTGGGCAGCAATTTCAGACAACTGTTTTATCAATGAACTTAGGTTTATTAAACTCATTAGTATGGTACAATTCAATTTCTGATATAATTGAATTCAATACTAAGAAAACATTTACAAATTAACATTAGCTTATCACAAGTAATTTGGCTATGATCCTATGTGGGTATTGCGATCATGCCGCCATAACAAATTCAACTCATACAATCATATGTATAATCCCAGATCTAATTAACACTTCAGTTAACCCTATATTAGTCTGAATACGCTTTTTGCTGTAGCACCTGGACATATGTGATCAACTCACTCTATTTAAAACTGTAGATTAAATTATCCTTTTACTGTACTAACACATAACTTTGATATTTAAAACTTTCTTATAGTTGCAATACACATGCATAAATATCAGGACACATAATTACTTATATAATATTAATATTAACAAGCATACTTTCATTATAATCAGTCATGTACTAAAGTCCTAGTATAAATTTCCTTAGTCTCTTCAACAGTTCAGTAATAGAATGATGATAACAATTACAGACGATTTTCAGTTAACGAGATTTTTACAGTACCTTTTTCTCTTGAGTTTTCTATATTGGCCTCTACCATTTTCCGATTGTACTATCCTAGTATGATCTCTCCTAAGTTCTTTTTTCATTAAACCGTGCTTATGCGATCTTTACTTTTCATACTTGAATTAAGAACACACTTTAGAATCACCTATACCATGGCTGTGAAACTCACCACGTGGACACCAACTTCTTTACAGATTTCCTTTTTTCGTAGTTGTCACTGGATGATGAAACACATAGCTAAAGGAAAGAAGGTATTATCTAAGTGGCATTCCTCGTTTCTTACCATAGGAAATACGGAATCGAAATCCCGCTCACTTTTGTTCCCTTGTTATGACGATGGAGATTTTAACTGCAATCCCGCCACTCAGGAAAACCGCGTGAAAACCTATACGAAGGAGCTCGTGAAGAAACTATCCAGGAAAAAGCCCTTTGTGTGTGTGGGGGGGGGGTTATAACCCTTTTATACTTTGATCCCTAACGGCACCTTCTTTAATTTCTTTTCTCCGCTCCTTACTTGATTCGACTTCACCGACCAATTAGGGTGGCGTTTTTCTTCCAAACATCCTTTGGTCGGCGAGCCTGTTACGACGTCTTAATTCGGGAATTGACCCTGAGCGATAGTCTGTTGTTTTTCTTTTGCTAGCCTCTAAATTAATCCCCCTTCCAAATTTTCTAAGAATTTGCTTAATATTTTAATCTCTAGCTTCTCACATACAATTTCTTATGACTAATCTTTTCTGTCTTACTTAGCTAATTTTTTCTTTTATATCACAACTTTAATATATTCCTTCTTTTATTATTTAGTTCAACAAACACTTTTTGGTATATATTTTACTTGAATGCAAGAATATTTTTCTTTCTTTAAGTAATTTATGTATTAGTTCTTATACAGGGGTTTTATTTTATTTTCTCTTCATGTCACACCATGATAACTGAAATTTCCACATAGTGAAGATATCAGGGTGTAACAGCACTACGTGCAGGCACAAACTTGACATACTTGTCTGTTTGCTTATTTAGGAAATAGGATTAAAAACCAAGTTTATATAAAATTACTTGGTATCTTGAATACATAATATACCAAGTTAAACTTTCTATATATATATATATATATATATATATATATATATATATATATATACACACACACGAGGGTGATCTGAAAAGTTCTCGGCCTAACAATAAAAAAAAACGAATTTATAATTTCAAAATTATTTTTATTTTTCAATATAATGTCCTTTAAGACTAGTACATTTATTCCAGCGATGCTCCCGTTCCTGTAGTGGTGCTTAGTAAGATCTGCAAAATACCCTCTACAGCTGCAATCACCTCTTGATTCAAAGAAAAACGCTGACCAACGAGGAAGAGATTTAGTTTTGGGAAGAGGGAAAGTCAGAGGGAGCCAAATCTGGGAAATAGGGTGGATGTTCCAACAATTCACAGTGCAGATCCCTTAATTTTCTCATTGTCAAAACACCTTTGTGTGCAGGTGCATTGTCCTGTTGAAAGATGATTTTTTTCTTCTCCAAACCGGATCTTTTCTCATGAATTTTTTCGTCTAGTCTAGTTAAAAGATCGGAATAATATTCCCAGGTTATTGTTTTACCCTTTTCAAGATAATTAATAAACAAAATGCTTTTAGCATTCCAAAACACCGATGCCATGACCTTTTCTGCTGATGGAACCGACTTTGTCTTCTTTGCCGCTGAACAACCGGCTTCTGTTTTGACTGCTGTTTGGACTCTGGTGTGTAATGGTGAATCCAAGTCTCATCATAGTAATAAATCGACGCACAAAATCAGTTTTATTCTTGTTAAAACGCTCCAAGCACTGTTCAGAGATTTTCATGCGAGTGTTTTTGATCTGCTGTGAGCAAGCAAGGCACCCATCTTCCGCAAAGCTTTTTCATTTGCAATTCTTCATGCAAAAATGCAAAATATAGCCTACACGTTCTTTTGTTGAAATGCCTATAGTCTGAGCAATTTCACGCACTTTGACTCGCTGGTCACCATATCGTGATCTTTAATCAGCGATTTCTGGCATTGTTACACCCTTTGGACGTCCTTCAAGTGGATCATCTTCAAGGATACGATACTCAATTTTATCCATTTCAAGGGAGATACAGACAACACTTTTGCTTCAGACAGCTGCATAAAATAAACTGCTTGATAGAATGACTTGCAATTCACACGGATGCTTATCACAGATGTACCAACTTAGAAAAAAAAATCTTGCCGATAGTTTTGCCATCTATGGTCGAAGCCGAGAAATTTTCCGACTACCTATATATATATATATACAGTAAAATTCAGGCAATACTATATACAGTAAAATTCAGGCAATACTATATTTTGTTATAGATATTAATTATAATCTTATTATCATGGATTTTAGGCCAAGTCGCTTGTTCTGGTCTCAAGCCATCGCTTTCTTGGTCTTCCAATTCTTCCTTTTCCATTCTATTTTATGTGCGTATAGTAGGTATAGTATTTTTGATAGTTTGCTATTGTCCATTTGATTTAGATGGTCTACCCATTTTTGTTTATACTGTCTTATGTAGTAATTAATTGATTTTATGTTCAGGGATTGTAAAATTTCTTAATTTGTTTTATGGTCCCACTTGGTATATCCAGCTGTTTTTCTGGGGAATTTCATTTCTGCCGTGTGAATCTGTTTTTCATCCTTCTATTTTATGGTCCACGTTTCACTTCCATATTATAGTTGGTTTTCACAGTACGTTATGTCATTTGATTCTGGTGTGTATTTGTACCAAGGATATCTTAAATATATTGCTTATTATGCCGTTTACTGGAACATTATTTGATATTTTGACATATAACTATTTAATTTTCTGTGATAAATCGCATTCCAGGTATTTGAAAGTATTGTATTTACTTGTTCTAATATTTTATTATCTATCAATGTTTTACTTTTTATTAGGTTTTCTCTTTTGAAAGCCATTATTTTTTCTTTCGCTTATGTTATTCTCATATTATATTGTTCTGAAATTTCATTTAATAATTTCACCGATCGCTACAGATAGATCATCTTCTGATTTAGCTAATACAATTTATTTGTATTCATTTGTGAGTTTATTTGTATGCCAAGTGGGTTATACTGTTATCCTTGTGCTCCTTTTTATGTCTTTCCATTCTGATATTTGTGTATAATACCATTATAATTGGTACATTTAATGTACCATATATTAGCATAACTGATGTATTTATTATTAAAATCATCATTATAGTAATAATTATTTACAGTGTTACAGCTGAGCTGGAAATATTAGGTTTTCCAATTGCCATTTTACCATTACATTTTTTAAAATAATTTTGTCTAAATTTTCCACAGCAATTGATGCGAATGAAAGAAAAATTGAAACAATTCGACAAATTTGGAGTTGGATAAAGGAAATCCTTTTTCAGTGATCCTGTTGGACTCTTTGCAAAGGCATTTAACAAGATTCCACATGGAACTCTGTTGCATAAATTGGAGCAAATGGGTATGGATCCGAGGCTAGTGATTTGGATCAGAGGGTGGCTAGTGGATAGATATCAAAGAGTGGTTTATGGTGGAGGGGAGTCCAGTAGAAGGCAGGAGACTAGTGGTGTGCCTCAGGGCTCAGTGCTTGGTGCTCTATTATTTAATTTGCACATCAATGATATTGGGAATACCTTGAAAGGAGATATCTACTTGTTTGCTGATGATGCAAAACTCGAAAGGGCAATAGTTAATTCAGATGATGTGGATATCTTGCTGGATGACTTAAATAGGCTGACGGTTTGGGCTAAACTAATTGCTGCCAGTTTAATGTGGCCAAATGTAAGGTGATGCACTTCGGAAGGATGAGATCACATGCTGTTTACTATATTGATGGAACTGAAATACAGGAGGTTGATGAGGTTAGAGACATGGGAGTTATTGTGGACAGAAAACTTAAGTTTCGAGGGCATATTGCAAAGGTTGCCAAAACTTCACATCAAATTAGATGGTTGTTGAAAAACACACTAACAAGTAGGGATAAGGTAGTGATTGTCCCACTTTATGAAGCATTAATAAGACCTCATTTGGACTATTGTGCACAGATCTGGTCACCTGGATTTATTGGTGATGTGGAAATGGTGGAGAGAATTCAGAGGTGGGTTACGAAAATTGTTGCAGGCCTGTGGGATGTCTCCTACGAGGATAGATTGAAGGTCTGTGGGCTTCAAAAACTAGTTGATAGACTTATGAGGGGATATATGATAGAGGCATATAAATTATTAAAAGGGTTTTATAGGATTGATACTGATAATTTTTTTAAGACCCGTGCAGGAATGGAGAGAACGAAGGTCATCCCTGGAGATTGTGTAAGAGTGTGGTTAACAAGGGTGTTAGGACTAGATTTTCTGCTTGGAGTTGTAAATGGGTGGAATGCGTTGCCAGAGGCGGTTGTGAATGCTTCATCTGTGAATGAGTTTAAGGGGAAGTATGACAGGTATTGTGTGAATAACGGTCAGTATATCAATGTTGGGTCTCCTGCGATGAGTCTTTTGACTCCATGGAGGCACCTTATATAATAATAATAAATTTTAACAAAGATCTTAAAAAATTAAATCTCATTGAATTCAATATAGAGAGTGTGGGATTTTTAATATCAGTTCAATTAATTTGCCAAATATTGCCAACAAAAGCGACAGAACTCAAAATTAAAATCCGGTCTTCTGCGCATCTGAAGTCAGCAATTTTATTAAATTCCATCCAGCCAGATCGCAGTAATTGCAGTGTATAATTTTGATACATTTATCTTTTTCGTGTTCTTGAAAATTGCTCGATCGAAACAAAAACAGGAATGGCTACACAAATTTTTCTAGAGATTCGAAATACCAAATCTGAGTAAAATTCGTCCGTCGAGAGTCTCGGAATAACTTTGCATATTGACTGACTGATAAAACGCCTCTTGTGCTTATGTTTATGCATTTTGTAATGCGATGCTAATATTATTATTTTTTATATTTTTTATTTTATTTATTTTATTTTTTATATTATTTTATCTTATTATTTAAGAAAAATTAAGGTTGCATTTGAAGTTTATAGTGAACAGCACTAAAGTAAATAGACAGATACTGATAAACGAATTTTCAAATTATAATTTTAACATGAAAGAAGGTTCTTATGTTAAATAATGAATGTGTGATCATCCATCGACACGATGAACCAAATAAATAAATAATCTTCCTATCAAAACTAAGCATTTTTTTTTTTAAAACTAGAAATTAGATTTATTTTTAAGAAGAAAACGGAAATAGCAGACGATAGTGAGTGATTATAAACAGCGTTCTGATCTTACGGTTACAGTTGCGCTAAATCACGAAACAAGCTAATTTGATCTGCCAATGCAAGGAATTCAAAACTAGCTAGCTGTAGACTGTTTCAATTAGGCACCGATCAACTCATTTCTTAGAGATTTCTTGGATTCCCAAAATTCTTTGCTTTGAAATTAGAATCGGGGAAAATATTACAAGAACAGAAATATAAAATCTCTCTCTCTCTCATCAGCAGACGATTTCATACATGATAGATTAATAGCCTCGTCTGCTATTCTCGTAGTTTTTTAATAATCTTTCCCCTAAATTGCGTTAGTTATTTAAACAATCTACTACATATTAAATCGGTTTTTTTTTGTTTTTAAAATATTAATTGGGAATAATTTTCAATATTTAATATTGAAAGTTACTGCTTGTCTTGACAGAGTTACTTTTTATTGTATTGGTTTATATTTGTTCATGCGTAGTTAGCATTAAAATTTAATGTTTTTTTATCGCATGTCACATGTCGTGGTATGGAAATTAGAAAATGGGACAATAATCGAAATGCATAAAATCAGTACAAAAGCGACGATGCGATGGACTGTGCAATAGTCTGTTTTTTATGGTACTACTTCTTTTAAGACAAGTGATCGTTAATCGGAAATGACATCTCCTGAATGTTCGCTTGACAGAAATAAAGAATCCATTGAAGTGTATAATTTACAGGGAGATGACTGACGTTCGGCCATCTGTGGAATTTCTTAAGTACATGTCAGTCAATGACAACGCTGTGACAAATCAAATACGTGATATTAAGGCTTAGTACATTGAAACGGAAAAGATTCCACCTTGATTTCACGCACAAGTAAACTATTATTTCAATGATTTAATCATTTTATTTATATAATCAAAACAATAAATAAAAATATTTATATTAAAATGTGAATTTTATTTATAAATTTCATTATGAAATTTTAGAAATAATTTAATAATTATTAAAAGGAGAGGGGGTGGAATGAAAATTAAGGGAACTATCGTATAGGGAAGTGTCTGAAACATTTGGAACGTCTTCACTGGTGTAGTCATTCTAAACTCACCACTATGATTTTTTCCTTAACCTAAAAGGTACGTAAAAGGCAAAAGATCTACTCATGTTGACACCGCTAAGCCTAATATCACAAAAGAGATTTTCCTACAATTGGAGTTTTTCGTGGGGTTTGCTGCGGTGGAAGAAGGATTGCTGAAACACTTGGAATAACATACCTCACTATATTACCGTATTTACTGGAATAAAACTTGTACTTTTTTCCCCAAAATTAAAGCTAAAAAATCGTGGTGCGAGATATATGCGGGGATTTTCGGAAACTAAAGTTTTCAGGAAAAAACTGAAAATAGGGATGACTTTAACACATTATAATATATGCCTAGCAGATTAAAAACATTCAGTAAATAAAATGGAAGTAGAATATATTCATAAAAATAACGATTATTTATTCTAACATAAATAAAAACGGTATAAGAAAGAAATATGTCTTCTATTCATTAATTCTATTCAACAAAAGCTTTGTGTTTAGTGTTTTTACGTCCCACCTTAATATTGCATCGTATTTATCTAACAAATAGGATGAACTCCTGCCTGCACACATTGCACTTTTTAAGTTGAACAGACCAAGAGAAAGCAATTACAATTTTTATTGTATATAATAAACGGTTATAAACTCAGTGAAGGTTTTCTAATGTAATAATAATAATAATACATATACGTCCCGTCCCCACTAATCTTTTAATGACATTTTATTGTACGGAAAAATAGCTAATTACCTTCAAAAATACCGTATGTCCAATCCAAACTGATTTTTTTTTTTTTTACTAGAGGGGACATTTGATTAAAAAAAAGGGGGGTGGGGATAAACAATAAATTGCATAAAATAACACTCCAAACTTTATTTGCAGACGTTATTATCCTTGGAATATTTTCATTTTTTATTATTCCTCTCTTTTTTTATTAAATACTTTTTATGTATATTTCAATAATTTAAAAGCAATAGGGAGAGGAATGTAGTGTCACATACATACATAAATTAACTGTCATCTATCCGCGAATGGTACAGAGAGTTTTTTTTTTTTCTTTCCTTCCTTCCAGATCCTTGGTATAAATGGAGTTAAATCTACTCATCCATAAAGCGTGGAAATCAGAACACACCGATTCGAAAATAGATGCAGCCCAGTGCGGCTGTTTTGGACTCTTAATAGTTGTATAAATTGCTATCGACTGCTGAAAGTTTTGTATATATATATATATATAAAAAAAAAAAGAGTTAAAATCGGTCTAAAAATAAAGCGCTATGTAACTGGCTTGATGCGCGTTTGCTTTTATTACGAAGTCAACAACCCGAATTCTGCCAAGTGTAACCACACGAAAACTTACAAAATCTGACACGACCTAGTGTGCTGACGAACACGATTTAAATTTACTAAATCTTGAAAACGGACAATTGCTCGGGTGTAAGTACTTGTAGCGTAACATGTTTTCAACTCTGACACTGGGATAATTAACATGCTACAACAGAACAAAAATACTTAGTGAGTGTCCATTTGTCGTTTGCTAAAAATATGAATGTTGAATATTTTATTTTCCTCAAAAAATGTTCGTTATACAACTTATATGATATTTGTTTCTATTTTTCCTAAATATAGGTTAAATTATTTTATTCGTTTGTTTAAACATTCCAAGTTGGACAGATAATAATATACAGCATATATCTTTTATATAACTTCTTAATATAAACTAAATTGAAAGAGAAAATACGTGATTCATTTTTCAGCGCGCTTTAGTTCTTTTAAATCCTCGCTGCCACCTTTCATATTTCCAGGTGGCAGTGAGGATACGTAAGAGTGTAGAATTACCTCGTGGGAGAACATAACTGGTAACTATAGTAGCCTTTTATTTGTGTTCGGCGCTATTGCATAATGCTGAAACTGAGACGTTGGGATAATTCAAAGGCAACTTATCTCGCAAAGATGAAATTCAAGCATTTGGTACAAGGAGAGCCATTATTCTGCTATGAACATCGACTCTCAATTACTGCTTGCATTTCTAGTTTCATATCGTGATAAGCCATCATTAGGTTAGGAAAACTGTGTGCTCTTTAGTTTCCTTCTGAGAGGAATATTTATTTATTGTTTAAACATATAAATAGTTTATATAATAACGTTAATAGGTGCTTCCATTTAAACAGCATTATTGCAATTAATTTGCCTTTTTTTCCATCCCGAAAGTAGTGAACAAAATGCACAGAGGTGATGCTGGTGTAGGTCAGCGTTTCCCAAACTTTTCCTACCACGGAACACTTCACAAATGCTGAAATTTTCACGGAACATCTTGATTATTTTGTAATGCATTAATTAATAATTAATTTGGTTGATTTTTATTAGTAAAAAATCAGCTAAATTAATTATTAATTAATTAAACATCAATTAAACATAAACATCGTTAAATTAATTTGCTGATTTTCATCGATATTTCCCATTCTGATCACCAAAAATTTATAATATTATTATAAGTACTTACGAGTGAATGCAGACTTTTCCTCCTGTGTGCTGGTAGTTTTCCCCTCCTTTGTACATCCTGGAGATCGCTTTTTAGGCTTAGAACGAATATGACTTAGAAACATATTAAGAACGAATATTTATAAAAGGTATAACATATTATGAGAAGGATATTACAATAAACGCGTTTAAACATATTTTGTTCCTTACAGATGGTTATTATTATTAAAAGTAGTTTTAACAGACTGGTAAGCTTATATGGTTACCGGTTTTCAGATGAATTTTGATTGCTGATATTGCATTTATTTTCGTGAGAAATATCACGATGATGTGACAAATTTACGTTATTCAAAGAGTTTTATCGAGTAGTGGTACTTTGTAAGAGGAACACAATTATGTGAAATTAATTTCCTAGTTTTAAACCCTCAAGAGAGAAAAAAAAGCATATTGCAGCTAGCTTTTATATAATTTGAAATGGCTACAAAAATTATCAATAAAATCAAAATAATTTTGAAAAGACCAAAAGCATGGAACATGTTCAGTTGGCAGTTATGCTTTCCGGTCCCTTGCAAAAGCTATTGCGTGCAGTTTTTATTCAAGCCTTGCTTTCACCATTTTCGCATTCTGACGTTTCTATGTATTGCTTTTGACAGAAAAAGGGCAATCACCCAAGTTGTACTATTTGATTTTTCAGCAGAATAAAATCAAAAGAATCTCGACCAATCTGGATACTAAAAAAAGTCACCTGGATGGTATTTCTTCAATCGTTCTGAAAATTTCTGCTTCGAAATTGACTTTTGTTTATTGTTCAGAATACAAGACCTTTTTTGACTTCTGAGTGCAAATGTTTATCTCCTTTATGGGCCACAAAATTTGCATATGACATTGTCACATCTACAGTATTTCCCACAATCAGGGAAGATGTTTTCCGTAACTTTTGGTTGGTTAATTCAGCGTATACTTCCGTACATCTATATTCAAGTGAATAAATACATTAATGTATATTACGCAGTATCCAAGATAGCCATGATGTGTTGAAAGCGCAGCTGTTCATCGCCAAAGTTAACCAACACCAGCCTTGTTCAAGTTCATGTTTGAAGTTTCATACGCTAAGACAAGATGCATATACACTGCGTTTATTTTCTAAATACTTTTAACTCGGGACTAAAGTTCTAGTTCTGATAACAAATAGCTTTCTACAAATCCAAAAATCGTTCTTAATCTGTTAAATAAAAGAAATACGCTAATGCCTTTTCTTCATCAACGAAACTAGGTGAAACTACGTATTTCATCCCTGTCACTTTTAGAAATTAGAAGGTAGCTGGAATCCATCCTTTGCCTTTGAGGATTCTAAGGGCGCGAGACATTCCTAGATCATTATAACCATCCAACATTAATCTTACTATCTGATGTAGTTTGAGTTCCACGTTTGATTTTGTGTGGTTAAAAAATGAGTTTCTGTGAGTGTGGTTAAAAAATGAGTTTCTGTGAGTAGCCCACTACTTTTAGTGGGCTAGAAGTAATTCCTGAAAAAAAGGCTTAGAAGTAATTCATTTTACCTGGAGACTAGAATCCAACGTATATCGGGCTTTCTTCTGGCAAAACATCTTTCTTGTCGGTTTACAATATATTTGATAGTCATTTATTAGTTTATTTTATTTATGAATTAGCTGTCTTCTCTATTCATTTAACATTGCTTGTGTTTCAATTATAAGTTATGCTGACTTTTTTTTTTTTTTCCCAAACCAGATATTTCTTTGATGTCAATGGACAGCTCAGAGAAACAGAAGAGCATCACAACGAAAGGATGAAAGAAAATATCCAAACGAAGAAAAAACAATAATCATGATTAGCGAAACAGGATACAAAATATTCAATTTCGTATTCTATAATTGAATGGAGCCTCCGTAGCTCAGTCAGTATGGGCGAAGCACTTTGGTCGGAAAGACCTGGACTCGATTCCCGTCAATGACGTGAGGAACTCTGTCTGGTCTCTTTTGAATAAAGGTGATTTAACCGGTCTCATATGGTGGTAGGGTTTTTTCCACCCGGAAACTTGGGTTTTTCGTCCCCCAGAGCAAACAAACCGACCTGTGAACACACGCATCTACAGACGTAGAACATAGCGGGAGGCATAGGGCCAACCACTTATCCTGGTCGAGACAGTAGCGGTTAAGTGAACAGAAAATTCTCGACACCGCAAGGTAAAAGAGGAAGGAAGCAATAAGAAGAATACTAAGAAGTAATTTTGAATGGACGGACAGGATTGTCTGTATATTAGGACACACAAACACAAATTCTTGACGAAACGCTTCATGTTTCAAGTGAAGTCTAGGATCTTGTGTAAACGTACCGACAGCAGAAATGTTCTCACTATCCTCTTCTCGTGCAGTCCAGATATGATCATTCCAGACTTCGATCTGTTCCCAAAGTTGACAGAATAACGCGATACAAGGTTTCGACTGAAGTGACCCAACTTATCAAACACATCAACACGAAAAGATTTGCTGGAATGTACGAGTTACCCAAACATTAGACGGAAGCGATAAGTTTGAATGGAGATTTTATTGAAGGCCTGTAAATGTATTTTGTGAAATAAATTTGGTTTAACAACAGGAGTAAAGTATGCAGAATTTTTGAAATGGCCGTCGTACATTACTTTCGGGTTAGCCCCAGTTGAGGTTCATAGCTGAGGCGCCTTGTTATTTCTTCTGATAACTTTACAGCTCTTAACTCCAGGTTCCAAATAGCAAATCCCTAGATCCAGATTCCTATCTTTTAGAGTAGGGTTTTCCAAACTGTGTTCCGCGGAAGGTGAATAAGTATTCAGCGAGAAGTTCTCCTGGAATTTGCCATTTAGTTTTCTAAGCATTTTTCATGAATAAATATTTTATTGTGGAAATATTCTGAGGAGAATAATATTCGTGAATGTATCAAAAAACTCAGCCCCAGAACGCCTAACTAACATCTATGTAGGAAATGTTAGTGATCAAGCCGTGTATTTCTAAACGTGGAAGTATTCTTGAATTATCGTTAATTTTCACACATCGAGACCTTTCAACATTTGGGAAAGGGAATACATCTGTTTATGACCGGGCATAAAAATTGCCTGCAAGCCGATTACAGCAACGGGCGGCGTATCCTCTGTTCTCAAAATTGAACGAAATAACATCTGTGTTGCAAATGTTAGTGACCAATCAGCAAGGAAGTATAAAGAAAATTTTTTCACTGAAATTGAAGATCAAGGTAGTCTGTATTCGGTTCTCAAATCTAGTATACTGAATACTTTCTTTGCAAGTTCGTATTGTAGGGTGAAAATTTCGAAACCGTAGTGCCATGATTTTTTAAAAATAATAGGCCTGCAGATTTAAATTTTAATATGAATAAGAGACAAGGGACTTTGTTTAATTTTGTTATTAAGAATTCTCTTATTGAAGGTGTTTGTGACGCAAAAGATAGTGAGTCATCCACCACCAGCCTACAAAGCGATCTCCAGGATGTACAAAAGGAGGGGAAAACTATCAGCACACAGGAGAAAAAGTCTGCATTCACTCGTAAGTACTTATAATATTATAAATTTTTGGTGATCAGAATGGGATATGTCAATGAAAATCAGCACAAATTCATTTAATGATATATATGTTTAATTAATTATTAAATAATAGTAAAAATCATCTAAATTAACAATTAATTATTAATTAATACATTACAAAATAACCAAGATGTTCCGTGAAAATCTCAGGATTTGTGAAGTGTTCCGTCGTAGGAAAAGTTTGGGAAACGCTGTTTTAGAGTATGCTTAAAGCAACCCAGCTTCCTATTGCAGGGTCATGTGCATCCCGATGTTTTTGTCTAACTTCACGTGTATTTCCAGAAAGGTTTATTTGTCTGCAAGGAGAAGGAGAATTGCCTGAGTTATCTAAAAGGAAATATCCCAAGACCGACTAACTTACTTCAAATGAAATAGTCTTTCATCCTTTTGAAGCTTTTGTGGTCACCCACAATAAAAGACTGTCTACATAGCATTATCGACATCTACAACTTTTCCAAAATGTTTCTAAATTCAGCAATGGGTATAAGACCAGAGTCTTTTCAAACCAAACAATGTATCATCCTTCCGGTGGTGCTTTTGAAAGTTAATTTAGTAACCAGAAAACATACTTATGTTACTTCGCACAGGTAGCTATGAGAACTATACAGGCACACGCACATGCATACAATTTTTCGTGGATTACTTTTTACATACAAACTTCCCAAAGGTCAATGCAGCAATAGATGATCAGGAAATCTCAAGACTACTATAAGTACTGTGAACTCTCCTAATACTTTGAACAAAAGATTTTTTTTCTACTCTAACATCTACCAAGAAAATATAAATGGCTCACTCCAGAAGACTACAAACCCAATACATAGTTTTGCCGATGATATGCATTCTTCCTTTTCATTTGCTAAACTTGGCAATGCACAACTTACCAGAATCTCCAGAGCGTTATCCATCTTAAATACAGATCTTCAAAACATTCATCAGTGGAGTTTTCATGATCTGATCAATTTCAATGCAAGCAAAACACAACTGTCTTATATCACACAAAAAAAGGACCTTTCTCTTCCAGTCTTACATTTGACAACATCCAAATCCCGATGCATGATGATGATGATGGTTTATCTTGGTGTGATAACAGCATCCTCAAATCTCTCTTGGCACAAACTTATTACAAATATATTGCCTCGAAAAGTTAGGTTTTCTCTTTTTCTCTCGAAGCGTTGTTTAACTCTAAACAACTCCTAACCTAATACAAATCACAAATCTGTCCAACCATTGAATATTACTACCATATCTGGGGTATTGCTCCCAAGAACTCCCTTAAGATATGCCATCTTTAATCTGCCATCTGATGTGTTTCCCAAGGTATACAATCCACAGCTTTTCAAGATAAACATGAACAGGTTCCTTCCTTCTTTCCCATCCACAGTGCTATCATATGATGGGTTGATTAACCTCTCGTGGATGGATCCTCCCACCTCAAAAATACATACAATGTGTCCTCTAAATTTTCCTCAAAACTTTCTGTGCGCAAATTTCCAGTCTCAATGTGTGCAGGTAGCAAACCTGATATGAGATTCTGCTTACCAGAGATCTGAAGTGTCTTGACAAAGGATCATGTTTGGTCTCTATAACATGGTTTTCGGTTTATTTAAACTTTAGCTACCAGGATATTTATACTAATGCACTAATAAGGCTACAGCATTTCGTGGGTGGAACTCACATGAAAAATAAGTTCATATGATAATTCTGGACAGTCGCTTTCTTACATCGACACTGGCAGATGATGGTATGACAAAGACCAAAATGCTCAGCTATTTTTTATTAAAGATTAATTCCGTGGCTTCCAATTTAATTGTCACAGAATATATTTCGCTCGGATCTAACTGGAAAACGCAGTAAGGACAAGTTTCTTTGAAATCTGTCACTTTTTCAGAACTATACGTACGCTTGGTGATCTAGTGTGGATTAGTTTTTGTTCGTTTATCCATCCGGAAATTCAAGAATTATAGTGAATGCATTTTACTGCAATTTATTGAGCTATGCCAATTCTTTGGTTCAGTTGGAATAGCTGCAGGGACAAAACTTGCATAACAAACATTTTAAACCCGCACTTCTTTTATAAACATGCACCTCGAATACTTTTGGAAACTGGGTGCATGCATGTGGAAAGTGATATGTCTCTCTACGTTGAGGAACAACCTCCGTTCATTGGAAAATTGATATCCTTTTCAACTACTTAAAAAAACTTGAAAACTTTAGAAAGAAATGTATTTCTAACGTTCATTGTCGATACTGACTGAGTTACACAGTCACTTTTAGTCCCTACTCTATGCGTTAAAGAGCGAAAGGAATGCTAGAAAAAAATCACTCGTTACTATTTTGTATGGTCTAGTGTTCGATGCTGTATCTTCGCTCATCTTACTATAGGGGCTTATTTCTGGTTATTTGATATTTAAATACGTTTCCTTGAGTTTCTAGTGGTAAAGTGCGATCATCTGATGATCCCAACAATCATGTCTCTTGGACGTAACGATTTTTCTTCTACTTACAGCCACATACCCAGTGCTGACTTGTATACCAGAAGTAGCGTTGTATGTGGTCCATTATTAGTCCAATGACGGCTCGTGGCTTAAAATCGTGAGGGTGCTGCAACTTTTGAAATATACATACACACTGTAAGTACGGTGTATACGTGTTTGGATAAAATATCAAAATTATGGTAAAAAAAAAAAAATTAAACATGAAAAAATATTGTTTATTATCGATAAAATTATAGTTTGGTATAATTCAAAATTACTTAAAAATAATGGAATTTCAAAATTTCCACAAAATAACATAGTCAATTATCTTGGATAAAATTTCACGATTTTTAGCAACATTTTTGTTATGCTCATTAACTGAAATTCTGTAGGCCTCACCCAGTTTTTGTTTAATATCTACAGTTCCTAAAAGCGACAAAGAAACTGTATTTTCAATGTTTTTTTTGACGTTTCATGTTTTTCAGTTTTTTTTCTTTCATTGTATTTATATTTACAAAACCATCCTTTGTCCATTTCGAATCACCTCCAAACAACAAACACGGAAAACAAAATAGTGCATTTTTCACTTCGCAACCACATGGCCAACTTTTCTTTTTATACCACTCTGTATTAAAACTTCTAATGTACTTCTTATTATTGCTTATTCCTGGCTGAGATATTTGAATATCGGGTAAAGGACGGCCTCTTATTTTAATAGAAACTTTCTCAGCAAGAGTCCACTGTGAAAATTTACGTTTTTGTAGTTCACTTACAGTCACTACTGTCACAGAACTTATTTCTTGAGGTTGCATTTCTGAGGTCATAATTGTCAATAACTCCAATAATATTCTAAAATAAAAACCATAACAGATTTTATGTCTTTAATTGTAATGTCCAAATATTTAAAGAGACGGCGTAAACACGATAAGGCGCTAAGAACATTCTACTACTGGTGCAAACTGCATATAAACAACAGTGGAACTGTGCGACGGACAGTGCCGCATTACATTAATTAGCTCGCATCTCACTATGACGTGCATATGCTTGCGCGCGTAGCAATATGACACTGGTAAACCCAGTGCTGCTAGCGTCCTTCGCCCTCCTAAGTGCTGCAAAATGAATTTTTATTATTTTTTACACAAAATAATAGAATTGTATAGGATTGTTGATGATAAAATTAAATATTACAAGCAAATATAAATAAATTAATAAATATATTTATGTATCGGGAAAAATTAGGGGTGCTGCAGTTCCGCAGTGCCTATGCACGAGCCGCCCCTGATTATTGCTCACCCATACAAGAGCGGAGATACCTTTTCTTCAGAAGCGGGTGCCTGCCACCCGCTGCTAGTCACATGTTACCGATATCCATGGGGATGTTTCTAATATTCCGGGTCACTGAATATTAAATGAATAATGTAAATGAAAGAAAAACGATCTTAATTTTTGAGCCGTGCCACCAAAACCATTTTTAGTGAGAAGAGTGTTGCACTTTGGCTAGCACCACTGCGCTAAACGTTAGAAAAACAAAACACTTATTAATAAATAAATAAAATAAAATAAAAGTTACTACGTTTCGGCAGAGCATCTAACATTAAAAAGGAAATACGTAAACCAGTTGATGAAGTAGGACGCTCATTGCTTCGTGTGACCTTCTAGCGTTAAGACGCTAGAAGACGAACGACGCCAGTGTCAATTAGATGCATGCATTTAAAAGACACTACTTAAAATGTAACGAATTCGACAGACATATTTTCAAGTGTATATTTGAGCTTGGAGCTTCGTACCTCAGTTGGTTTCAATGACATCCTTTAACTGGAAAGATCCCATCATTTGAAGGTGAGGTAAATATTAAAAAAAAAAAAATCGGAATGTTTAATTAAATCTAAAATATTTTAAATATTACATTCAACATTTTCTAATCTGGTTATCATCACACACATCTTTTTCTCCAGATGATGCTATCCAAGAAAGGTTGTAAACCTACAGTACAGCAATGGGCTAAAGGTTAAATGATCCAGAGATCTTGTTCTAAGAGCCCAACATGGTACTTTTACAACTGGTGGTCGCACAGCTACCATCCACCTATATCCCAAACCTATGGTAGGATTCGAACCAGAGCCTTGGTTGGAGAGCGAGTACGCTATCCACTAGGGCTAGGCCACCGAGGCAGGCAATATAGATTAATATCCGCTTTTAGAGAAGGACGTGATAGCAAACTGACAATCCTAACTTGACTCCGCAGTCTAAACATGACCGCAATTATATTCGAATCTTATATGTATCTTCTGTTAAGATAGTCCAACAGATCGATTTCATCTGTCATCTCTAAACCTGTTTTCTGTCACCTGTTGCAACTTAACTCAAGATGATCTTGAGATACCTAAATTTTATCGCTGAAACTTTCAACCACCAGCTCATAGAGCTGTTTAATTTGGCTTTCCAAAGCAACATCAGAATCTCGCATGTCAACTACATTTCGAGAGCCTTATCTTAGTAAATAATGCTGAATGTTTTATTCCACATTTTATGTTCCGTTCGGAATTGAAATAATGGATTTGCTAAACTATTTTATTAATTATCATTACTACTTTAATATAAATGCTAATAAAATATCTGTTTAACGATATTTTGCTGTATACATAACGTAAATACAGCAAAACGTAAATATCGATGTTGTGAAATACGTGAAATAAATAGTAATTTCCCCCTCCCCATTCCGAGTTATTCATACTTCTTCATTTTTTCACCCGTCTCTTCATTCCTTTTTATTTATACTAGTTCTGAGTCTCTTACAGACAAGTAAAAAACAAGATTTCAATATCTTTTTCCCTTATGTTTAATATCATTAATATCGGACGACCTAAAATGATTGTTCGTTTTCTGCTGAAAGTCCAGTAACAAACAATAAAACTACCAACTGATGTACTACTATTAAAATATATTAGTCTGGCCCACACTGGATGTCCCAGACGTGGATTGATGTCCCTTTATAAGTTGACTGTGCAGGCTACTCCAATTTTTTCCACATCATTTTGCTCAACAACACACTGCATGATCACTTTCAGTGTATCATGGTGAAAACTACATGATTTGTTCCATACAACTACACAATCTAAGAAGCATAGAATTCTTTTCTGTTTCTTAGCTTCGTATTCCAGTACACATTTTTGATAATGATATGTGTAACCTAAGAGCAACCGATCGTCCAGGTTACGATATGCATAAAGTTACAAAAAATTGTGCAATGCATCATCATTATATACATATTATACATTATTATAATATAATAACATAATAAAATCGCAGGAGACATACTATATGTACAGAGAAAGTTGCATAACATTAATTAGGAACAAAACAAAGTGGTTAAATAGCATTTAATTTTTTTTACATTTTACACCTGAAACTGGATCTTTTAAATACCCATATGCTAAAACCAATCATTTATACAATTATTTTCAATGTGAAAATTATTCTTTCATTAGAGTTTTGTATTTGTCTGTATTAGTTGCATTTCTTATTGTTAAAGGTGGTGTGTTGAATATTTTTGGCGCTAAATAAGTATAATTTGTGTATTGCTTCTTTATTTGCTTTAGGAACTATATATTTTAGGCCATTATGTTTACCAATGAAAGCATCTTGTTCGATATTTGCGTATTCCTTATCGTGTTTTATGAATAGCAGTACCCTATAGGCGTATAAATATCTAAGGGGTAGTATGATTAGTATGGTGTATTTATTACACATTGCAGTATCCTTATATTTGTTTCTAGTTAAGATTTGAATTACTTTATTCTGAGTCGAGACTAAGGGTTCCCGTGTGGGGACACCTGTAACCCACATCGGGCGCGTCCCCTGGTGGTGGATCGGGGAATGCTCGTCATAGTTTACTATGAAGGGTAGGAGGGAAATAAAATACCTCCCGCGGACCAACAGCATAGCAATTCTCTCATAGGCCGGTCTGAGGGGCCCTCAAAGGTGGCTGCCCCACCACCAGACTCGGGTGCTGATTGACAGTTGCAATTTGAATTTGTCCTGCAATTACAATCATGCAAAGATAATTGTGCAGTGAAGTTCGTTTTGCCTGTTGTATTTCGCAAATCAAAATTTACATATTTGGTTTTTGAGACATTCAGACGGAGTTTGTTTGACTGGAACCAATTTGTTACTTTCAAAATATCAGCATTCACGATGGTTTTCATTTGTTCGGCTGTGTCCGTAGAGAAAATTAGGACGGTATCATCTGCAAAGCGTTTATTTTACTGTTTAGTTTAAGATTGCAGAAGTTATTGATATAAATATTAAATAAAATTCGTCCGAATATAGATCCTTGTGGTACACCACAGTCTACCGTTTTGGAACTGCTATAGCTGATGTTTATTTTTACAATTTATGTTTACAATTTATGATCTAGCATTTAAGTAATTTTTGAACGAGTTTAGGGCAGTAACTCATCTTCCTATGACTTGTAATTTTTTCTATTAAAATTTCATATGATAGTGTCAAAAGCTTTGTGTATATATCTAAAAATACTGCTAATGTTAGTTTTTGTTTATCTAGGGGAGGTATAAACTGTGTAAAGTTCAGTAAAGCATGTTTTGTGCTCAACTTTTGGCTAAACCCAAATTGAATCTTTGAAAAGAAGTTGTTTTTGTCCAAAAATTTAATGAGTTTAATTTTTACCAATTTCTCTAATATTTTCGTAAAGACCGGTAGAAGGGAGATCGGTCTGTAATTTTTCAGGTTATTTTTCTTTCCGATTTTGTAAATCGGTACAACTACAATTTTCTTAAAATCCGATGGAACGTGCCTGCCATCAGTGAGTAGTAAAAAATGTACATTAGGGGGTTCCATAATTTGCATTTGACATTCTTTCGCAATACTAGTGTTAATACCATCGCATCCTGAAGTTTTGGGTTTTTTAGTCTAGCTATAATTTTGATTTCGTTTTCACGATTGGGGAAAATATATATGGTGTTATCTTGGAAGTGCAATTCTGAGGGATCGTTTTAGCATTTTTCAGAATGCTTTCATTGACCGTGGCAAAGTGATTATTGGATTCTTCAGCTAATCCTCTGTCTCCATTTTCTCTATTCTTATTCATATTTTTAAGTATGGAAGGGTTTGTTTGCGTATATCTTTGCCGATTAATTTATTCACAAACTTCCATTGTTTTCTGGAGTTTCTTTGGCATTTTAGCAATTTTGGCAATTCATTTCTGTTGTACTCGGTTTTAATTTATAGTGCATTAGATTTCTATAGTATTTGAAACTATACTCATAATATTGAGTGTGTGGGTATTTTTTAAACTTTTAATACACTTTATCTCTAATTTTATGTAGTGTCTGATTTCCTGTGTAATCCAGGACTTAGTTTCTTTCATTTTGTCTATTATTTTAACTTTGATTGTCTTGTTTTTACTGTTTAATATCGCAATAAATTTATGATTCGAGGTATCAATATCCCAAGAGACAGTGCTCAAGTTATGTTTTAATACTCTGTAGTCGTGTAAGGGATGTTTCGGTTCTACTATCTCCAGTGGCGGCTCGTGGCTTGAAATCGTGGGGATGCTGCAACTTTCGAAATATATATACACACTGTAAGTACAGTATATACATGTGTGGATAAAATATCAAAATTATGGTAAAAATTAAAAAAAAATTAAACATGAAAAAATATTGTTTGTTATCGATAAAATTATACAGTTTAGTATAATTCAAAATTACTTAAAAATAAAATCCATTCTTCTTGTTTTGTTTCGAGCGAAAAGGTCAATAACTTTTTCCTTGATGTTTGTGTGACTGTTGAAGAATTTTTTCTTCGTTGAAATCATCGCAAGTGCATTTGACCTATCCTGATTCATAGTGATCCTCAGAAATGTTTTTATTCTCTTTAATGTTGAAAAACAGCGTTCAGGCTCTGATGTAGTCATAGGAATTGTCAAGAGAATTTTTATCAATACAGTAATTTCACTAAGAACACAATCTAAATTATTTTCTGTTATAAATTTTTAAAAAGTCAATTAATTTACAATAATCATGCATGTCAGGTCTTCTGTAGAATACTCGAAGTTCAGTTTCAAGTTTTTCTTTGTTGATCATGGGATATGCTTCAGTGGTCAATTTTATTTCTTCTGTAGGCAATTTATTCTTAAAATTAGCTAATTTATCCTTGTTAAATAAGTAAATAAAAAATAAATAAAATAAGTAAGACGGAGTAAACACAATAAGCACTACGAACACTCTACTAGTGGCGCAAACTGCATATAAACAACAGTGGAACTGCGCGAAGGACAGTGCCGCATTACGCTAATAGCTCGCATTTCACTTTGACGTGTGCGCGCGTAGCAATATGACACTATGGTAAACACAGTGCTGCTAGCGTCTTTCGCCCTCTTAAGTGCTACAAGATGGATTTTTATTATTTTTTTATACAAAATAAGAGAATTATATAGGATTGTTGATGATAAAATTAAATATTACAAGGAAATATAAATAAATTAATAAATATCTTTATATATCGAGAAAAATTGGGGGTGCTGCAGTTCCGCCCCTGACTATCTCTGCTGTATTTGCAAATGCACTTTAAGTACCAACTGGAAAGTGATCCGCTAGAGGTTGCGCAGAACTGGTGCTTGGATTTTGTTTCCACTTAAAGTTCTCCCGAATACATAACATGATCTACGACCTTTGAATTCTCTCGTGGGACATTAATATATTGTTCGAGACCATGACAAATAAATGTAAGTAATCTTGAGAGGAGCCGCTATGTCTCAGTAAGTCAATATTCATACCCTTAATTATGAGAACACTGTCCTTTCTGATCTCCTGTAGGCTACACTCGAGTTCTTGTTTAAAACTGTGTAGCAACGCGATCTATATAGAGAAATTTATGATGTTCTAAATATAAGTTGACAGTTTCATCCGTTTTCATTTTTATGTTAGTAATGTTATTAACAGATATGGAGTTTCGAATAAAGATAATTACACCTTCTGATTTGTTATAATTTCTACATTGATAATAATTATTAAATCCGCTTAAATGGCAGAAATCAACTTCTTCGTTTTCAACCCAGATTTCTGTTAATATCAGGACATCTAGCCGATAGTTTAAATTGTCTAAAAGTAATTCCATGTGTTCTAATTTATCTCGACTACTTCTTATATTCATATGTAAAATATTCAAAGTACTTACAGAGTCTGAGGATAAAAAGTTTCTTAAGTAAGTCTACTGAATCATGATATACTGTACATTTATGAAAAGTGACATCACAGTTGTTATTCTCATCTGCCACTGTCGTTCGTGAGTCAGTTATTACTATCGCTGATTTCTCGGGAGTTTACACAAGTCTTCTTCACATTCGATCCGCCATATTTTTGATGTATCGTCTCTTCTCATGAAGATTTTGCCCTGTTTGACCAGAGATATTTGTAGTGGACTTCTTTACGTACATAATTTAAAACCAGCAGCGCCCGTCCATAACAAGAGAAATGGCTCAGATCTGACAAAGGGTGTATATATGTTTGCCTTATAGCAACAACGATGTAGACTATGCGTCACAAGAAGAATACAGGCAAACCTCGCTTAATGATAGCTGGCGATCGCTTTATCAAGATTTCGGCGGACTTTGAAGCTTCGTTCCATATCTGGATCAGCATCTTTCAGAACAAACTTTCTTCAGCATACTCAATGTGATTGAAAACTAGATCAAGTTCTTTTGCATTTGACTTCTTAGTCGTAACATTCCCTTCTTGTTCGCACTCCTTATCTTCTTCTTCATATGAACGTTCTTCTAGTTGAAGATCAACTAGAAGAAGACTGTTCTGAATAGGAATCGAGCAAATTCTGAATGGGAAAACTCGCTTAACTGTTCTGAATGGGAATCGAGCAAGTTTCTCATATCTTTATTATCCAGTTCGTTAAATCCAAGTTCTTTTCCAAATGTGATGATTTCTTCAAAATATTAGATCTTGAATTCCGCTCACGATAAACTAACATAGGCTTGAGTTTAAAGTCGCCTTCTGCATTGCCTCCTAATAAAAGCGTAAGACGATCTTTAAATACTTTGTATCTTGATTGAGATGCTTCAGTTTTAGCTAGGAAAGTTTTGTTGGCATAAGCTTCCTACAGAGACCATTAGTTTCAAAACATAATGAAAATAAAAATCGCTGAAAGTGATAAAACGGGAGGAAGTTACATGGAAGTAAAAAAGGATTCCAAAATTGAAAAATAAGCAAGAAAGAATATAACTAAGCAGAGGAAAAAATAATGGAAATATGCAGCGATTTTTATGGGGACCTATAATCAGACAGGGAAACAGATACCGATCGTCTATGAAATTTACATGAGGAAGATACAGAACCATCAATAGTAACAGAAGAATTATGCAAAGTCCACAAGCCAGCAAAGAATAATAAAAATCCCCCGAAAAGATGGGATATTAGCAGAACACGTAAAATCAAGAAGAGTTCACGCTTTCGTAAGGTGATACTAGAATGTTAATTTTTCTTTTTATTCCCGAAACTATTCCACTGCAGTGGGATAAATCATTGATTATCTTATTACATACAAAAGGGCAGCAGAGAAGATTATTTCAATGTTTTCCTATGGAAGTGAGGCATGGGCAACTACTAAAAATATTAGGAAATGTATCCAGGATAGCATGCAAATAGAGATGGGCTGGAAAATACTAGACGAAATGTGGACAAAATTAAGGATATTCCGTGGATATCAGAAGGAAAGATCTCCAAAGATGACCTACAAAAGTTTGGCATGAGATCGTGGACATTGCTAAAAAAAAGAAGTAGAAAGTTAAGGGGGGAGCCTAATATTTAGTAGTGGATGGAAAGAAGCTTAATAAGAATGTTTGTTATCGTGGCGTAATATAAAATAGTCAATCAACAATCAGTACTTTGTCCCACATGCCTACGGATGACATCGTGACAAAAACACCAAAGCAAACCTGTTCACACTCGAAAAAGAATTTTTTTTTATTTTCATTTTTAAAGACCTCTGTACTTCGCTTTGAACAAATCTACATTAATTGTTGTAGTCTATAAGAAATCCTAAAAGTTTTCAGTAGATTTTTCTCTTGAAATATTTTCTAAATATGAATTCCAACTGGCATCACAATAAATAGCATCGACTGTTCCAGCAACTTCTGTCAGCAATTTCCAATACAAATTAAGTCGCCACCATCAATATATCAAACCAGCGAAAAACACTTCAAGGAGTTATGTACATTATCTACTCGCTTTGAAGATGCGGATCCATTAAAAATTTGGGATCTAAATTTCTAAATAAATATTTGTATATAGTGCACGAAACAAACTATATTGTCAATAATTTCTAAATTAAACTTTAGGTAAATTCAATAAACAACAAACACTTAGAAAACTGTGTATATTTTTCAGTATAAATTATACTAAAAAATAAAGCTATCTTCAGTCTAACAATACAAGGGGAAGCCTGTAGATCGCATAATGGCTGTCGTAATCCCCCCCCCCCCTACAGAATCACGATATTAGATTTAAAAATAACGTTACTCCATTATTAAAAACATGATCCTATATCCAATCCAAGCTGAGAGTTAGCCAGTTAGATATGGCGTACAGCCTGGTGCATTATTGCGAATACTGAAAATAAATAAACCAAATAAAAATAAAAAAAAAGAAGAAAGAAATTAAGATGCTGAAAGAGCAATCAATGACGTCATCACTTGATAAACTCAACGCGCGTGATCTGGCCAAGATCACTGAACCAATCTCCACTTTAAACGGGGTTATCTTTCGAAACGGTTCTCATTGGATAGCAAGCAGGAACAATTTAATAAGCAGACGTTCGCTATTTTTAAAGGCGTTATCAAAACAAACAAAAAAAAAACATGTTGCAAACTTGAACTTACGCTCTTTGCTTGGTACAGAAACATACCGACTAAAATTCCCCCCCCCCCCCCACACACACACTCAAGAAGGTGCCAAAACACTTTGCTTCTGAAATGATTTCTGGAAGAAATTCTTCCATATCATAAATATAACAAATCATGACTGGAACTTGCAAGTGGATATTCTAGAGCCACACATCTGGCGCATGACCCTCTCACATTACTTAGTTTTGAATTAATTTCAGTTTTCTGAGACTGCGCCTCAGCTGCAGTTTACTGTGACGAGAAGGGTTAAAAATACATCTGCGTGGAGTGGTGATTTTTATAGCAGTTTCATTTGAGCAGTTGGAATCTGGGCAAAGGTGTTTTCTTAAGATCTGCCACCTTCGTCTACCCGCTACTAACAGTATGAAGAAAGAGTTGCTTTTTTAAAACCCTTCTTGAAGCTCATCTCAGTAACTAAAAAGGAATCTGCTCACTACATCTGCTTAGGAATACACACACAGACATCTGGAAGGAATGGTTGAAGCTCCCCCCCCCCCCCAATCAAATTCAGGGGCGTAAACGGTTATTGAATAGTAAATTTCGATTTTTTATTAATATTTCAAAATTGCCTAAATATTAAAATTTTAATAAAAATATTATACATAAAATATAATTATTTTTATGTATATAAAATATTTGCATTTGGAAAAACGAAAGTTATTTATTTATTTATTTTCGAAAGATGAAACTCACTTCAGAGGTGATCAACTACTAAAGATAATTTTCAGTTTGCTGATTTTTATTAAGAAATTCTTGTTTTTCTTCTTACAAGATAAATCAAGAATATTTAATTTAAAATGATGTGTAAATGATAAATTGAATGCTACATTTTTAGTCAATATTTTTTCTTATTTTATTTTGGACTGCCTTGAGTGCAGATATTCATTCAAAAATATTTTAAAACCATATCTTACAGTCTATGTCAAAAGTAACAAAGTACAGATAAAAAAAAAGAAAGAAAGAAAGAAAGAAAAGAAAAATATGTACAAATTGCAACTGCGTTTCCACGACTTCAACAAAACAACCGGTATTTTTTTCATCAACAATTAACACAACATGCAAAAATGAAATTTGCAAAACAATAACCATTAATTTAAGAGATTCACACTTTTTATCTTACAATAACCAAATTCAATATCATAAACGATACATCAAAAACTTGACCTAGACCTAGAATAATTATTGTATAAAATTCGGTGTTACAAATTAATGTTATCCGATTAGCCTTATATCTTTAAGAAATTTTGCCATCTCTTTAAGAAAATACAATATTTACCTTTTTAAAAATATATATAAAAGTAAAAAAAAAATCGACGCATATAATTTGTATGCACCAATGACAGACTTACTGGTCTACACTCGAAGCATCTGGCAATTAATAGAATGTGGAACATTTTTACATTCGTGCTTTGGTACAAGAGTTGATATATGAACAACTTAGAAGATTTATGAGCTGCTTTAGAAACAGTACAAAAACCATCCAAATGAATGCGCATATATGAAGACACTGTTCGTAGTACGGTATATCACAACTGAATTACACCGATATCATTCTTCCACGTTCTACAATAGCCTTGTTCGTACCACCAGTGCATCAAATCCCTGGGGATGGTGGAGTAGCCTTCGTGTAGTTTCCGGCAAACATCGCACACCCACCAGAAGCTGGTGTCCACGGCAACATATTTTTTCTTCCATTTAAAGTAAGTTCTATACTTCTCTTCGTCCTTGTCCAATTCCAGAAGGTACTCTGCCAAAGTCCGTGGATTTTTGAAGTCCAGTGCGTTGATATACGAGTTAGCAGGCAACAAGGTGGAATAGTCGGCACCTCCAAACACAATGGGTACCATGTCGGTCCGCAGGGTGTTGTATAGTTTCTCCGTCACATAGTCTTTGCACATGTTGTTCTCAAAAGAGAGGTAGAATTTGTATTTTTTTGCCAGCCTCCTGTAACACTGCATCCTATCTTGGTTAAAACAAAACGGATGACCGCACTTGCCGTACACGTGAACGGGAACGAACTTCTTGAGCTCCTCAACGAAGTCCTCTCGCTTGCCAGGCGTGTGGCAGTTGCTCACTAACCACGTGACCAGTTTCCGTTGATGTTTTCCAATATTTGGCGAGGCATTCCGGGCATCGGAGTCTGTCCGTGGTTGGACGGTTCCATAAAGAGCCACAATGTCCGAATCATGTCGATACGTAACGGTCCAGTTGATTCTGCCGGCCAAAGCGGAGAGCACTGTAGACTGCGTAAACGGTGGCGATTCTTTGTTGAACAACACCCACCGCTGGTGAGGCAGCGTCACATTCGGCAAGTCATCGAGTTTTACGTCTCGCCAGTGTAAGACGATGGCGTCACTACGGTTCAGATCGTTCCGATCGCTCGTTATTTCACAGTTAATCAAGGGACACATGCGGGTCACCCGATCCAGAGGGATCCAGTTTTTCTCGCCAAAAAACTCTGTCCACAGCAAGACAACCCTGGGTCGCTGCACAACAGTGGGGTTTTCAGTCACGAACAACGAGGTCAAGCGACGTAGTTTTGAAGATTCGCTCAGGCGCTTCTTGACTGCGTGCAAAGTGAAGTCCAAAAACTCACGGAAAGCTGAAGGCGACGCCAAATTCTCCCAGCCCACGTACAGGACGGATAGAGTGAGGAATCCAAAAGAGAGCAGAACGGCGAGGCCCACTTTGAACTGCTTCATCACGACACGTAAGGCGAGGAGGCAAATGACGGTTTCCCGGTGTGTCGCAGACCCCCCATGAAGCAACAGATAAGGAAACCCGATCAAGGCAGTGATAGCACCGATCCTTTACTGTTTGACTCGCGAAGATAACCCTCGGATTACACTCGCAAAAGCGCTGACGATCTTGATACCCGCACGTCTTTTAAGAGTACGGAAGCATCTGTTGGTCTTCGGGTCTTCCATGGCACAACACATCAGAGCATTTCTGTCGGCCGCCAACGAAACAGCTTCTGCGTGTCCAGGACGCTTTAGAGTTTAGAAACGTTAGCGCATGCACTACAAGGAGCGGAAGCCTGAGGGTATAGGAGAGTTGGCCGACTTGTTTTTATCAATGAAGGCCAGCGTCAGTGGCTCCACCTTGTGGAAGATATTTAAACGCTTAGCGGCGCGTTTGGAGTTAGAACACATGGAAGTATTAGATGAAATCAGAACATTTAATCACTGTCTACATTTTTGAATTCGTTCCATCGTATTTTGGAGAGAATGCCTGAAATTAAAAAAAAGAAGAAAAAATATAACTTGAATATATTTTTCAAGTTATATACGTTTATATAACTTGAAAAAAAATGCAGATAACAGTATACTCAAACAAGACTTATAAAGATAATCTGAACAATTATACTAAGGAATCTAATTAGCGATCGCTGTTCAAGATATACTTCTAGCGACGTGTCATTTCCTCTCACTTCCTAAGATGAGTATTAGTCCAGATGTAATGATCTCTCACACTCTTGAGTGACAGAATGAAGTCACTCTGTTACTGCACAAAAAGAAAGAAAGAAAAACAGGAAATAGTGCTAAAATTAGTCATTTTCATAAATTCCCATATTCTTAGAAGCCTAATATATATATATACTTATATTTAATCAAAGGAAATGATTTTCACAATTGTTCCTTCTTCTTCTAGCTTTACAATTCTTTAGTTTTTAGCTTGCAAAACAATTTTTAGCCATTCTTTTCTTTTCTGTGCAATATTCTTCCAATTCTTAACTTTTAGAGTTGTAAGATCTTTTCGTACATCGTCAATCCACCTTTTTTCTTGGTCTTCCTTTGTCCTAATGGTTTCCATTCAAATATTTTTTTAACTGCTCTTACTTTTTTCATTCTTTCTATACGCCCCAACTACGCTATTCTTTATGACTTTATATATCTTACTATATCTTCGCCATTAGTTAGTTTTTCAAGTTCATCATTGAACTTGATCATTTGTTCTAATTCTATATATACCATTTTCTTCTTTTATTGGTCCGTATATCTTCCTTAGTATTTTCCTTTCAAAGATTCTCAATCTATCTATATCTTTTTGTGTTGATGGCCACGTTTCGCATCCATATGTTGTTACAGGTCTTATAATTGTTTTATAGATTTTTAATTTAAAATTACGATTAAGAATCTTATTATTCACCTATATTATATCTTGTAATGTTTTTATTTATTGTCTTTCCACATTGCATATATTTTAGTCTTCGGTTCGTTAATCCAACTTCTTTAGCGTTTCTATTAAGTTCGTCAAATTTCTCTTCTAAATCTTTTCTCCTGCGACTTATTATTGCTATATCGTCTACATATGCACATATTTTTATTCAGTTATTATTAATAAATCCTCTCATATTTAACTTTCTTATTATTGCTTCAAGTAGTGCCATTCTTTCCTAATACAGTTATGAATCAATAAATTGCATTTCAAAAGTAAAGTCGTGCTATATCTGTAATAGGCTTTTAAAAAGTATACTACGAAATATTTCTGTATAAAAACTTAATAAACAACGACTAAAATGAATGAACCCACGTTAAATTGACATGCAGGGAAAAGCCGGTAGACATTTCTGTATTGTCGCTAAAATGATATGTTTAAATATCACACAATATGAATATTATTACTGAAATATTAAAATTATTATAATATAAATAACGAAACAAAATCGTTAAAAGACATCCCGAAGCTTTTCCCTTTCCAAAACAAACATAAAAACTACATGACATACGTTTATTTGCTCAATTGGAAGTTGAGGACAACCACAGCTGGAGGGGAGATTGCGTAAGAGCAAACTACCGCCATCTGGTGAGCTTTCCGTACTGAACACTGCACCCTATTTTCTGTAGAGACGAACTCTACACGAGACGAACTCGAAGTGATGAATTAAGATAGACACTCATTATACCGCTCCTCCTGGTGGGGTACAGTTTAAACAATGTGAAATACATCGTGCAGTATATTTCAAGCTAATAAGGTATCAACTTATAGAAGTAAGTCCTGGTATTACCAGGAGACGAAGACAATAAGTAGAAGAAAGGAAATAACATATCCATTGCTACGTATCTCTTCTACTTTTCTTGATCATCATCATCATACTGTATAATGCATTTTACAAATGCAACCTAACTCATCTTTATTGCGTCACGTTGTTTACATATCAGTGATGCCGTCTTGTGTCAACAAGTGGCAACTTCAGTGTTCGTTACTTAATGAATTGCTAACAGCTGAGCACATCTAATAGTTCGAGGTTGGTGGGGTATCACTTGCAATTTTAAAATTTAATCAATAATAAATTATTTCCTCTAGGATAACAGAGATTATATGCGATTATTACAGTAGATGTTAATATTAACAGTACACATTCCTAAGCTAGCTTTAAGAACAGTTCAGAATCTTAAGAACTATAGATGGAGTGTGGATATTAAATTGAGAAATCAGTCTGAAAACCACAAAACCAGGCTTCCATCAACCAATGCCCCAAAACAAACAGGTAAGTATAAATTCCAACAGAACTTCAGCAGTGTAACTGCCTAAGAGACAGTCCAAGTTCTAGTAAAGAGATGTCTTTCTCCCTCCCCTAACATATAAAGACTCGATGTGCATTACTTCGAAAGATTCTACAATCTTTCAAATCATCCGAGAGCTTTGAGTAACTCATTGGTAACGTTCCGCATTCTTATTGACTGCGAAGAAATGATTCGTTATCGGTCTAAGAAATGTCTAAACGAATTTAGAGAAATCCAAATTCCAAAGAAATCTCAGCAATTATCGTGGCATCTTTCTACTGTCTTTTGCTAGGAAGATCTTGCTCATATTATTGCTAGTCAGCTGTTTTGTCATACAAAAATCTTCCAGAATCTCGGTGTGGTTTCAAGAACTCCAAGAGAAATGTCGTGAACAAAAATCGTCTCCTTTTCATGGTTTTTATCGAGCTAACTAGAGCCTTTGGTTCGATTAAGTTCTCTGGAAAATTCAACCAAAGATTAGTGGTCCACCAAAATTCATTTCGCTTTTAAAATTCTACCGGACAAAATATTAGAAAGAACGACTAACAACGGGAGATCAGTCATTTCTGGACTCGTTAGCAAGTCACATTTGGAACATAGCAATTCGTTTGACCTTAGAAAGAATTTTGGGATAAGCCACATCGAGAAATACAGTATCCCTTAGATCTTATGCTCAAACTTTTCAGTAGGTCCCAGCAATGGTTACTAAAATTTGTGGGAAGTTCAGTCAGAGAATTAATTCATTTCACCACATTAAGTAGATTTTTCCTTTTAATATTGTTTTCAGATCAGTGAAGAAAACTTGGGTTTTTCTATTATTTTTGTACAAGTCTATTATACGCCGACTAGTTCGCACTATGGGCCAATGGCTTCTTGAAGGTGGAAAGTAAACAAGAATTACAAATTAAAGCGTATCTGCAATAAATTCCACCATCAAGAAGCCACTGGTTTATCGTTTGTGAAAGTAGCGTGTAGGATCCAACTGTATAAACTCTAACAGCTATTTAGTCCAGTTTATGATTTAATGATCCTAGTCATAAAATCCATTAACAAAAATTAGTTACATATTTTTAAATAGCATTTCACATATGTGAAAAACACTAAATATAATAACTATCCATTATTATTTATTCATTAAATCTTGTTGCGACTTAAAAAATATCAAGGGAAAAACTTACAAGACAGTAAAAGAAAATATAAAAACTGTAAATGAAAGATTAATGGTATTAGCATTACTTCTAGACCTCTTTCGTGTCGGAAAACTCAATATGATTAATTAAGCAAATCTCATTCACCATTTTGTACCATCTCATTTTATTTTGGTGGCAGGTCACTTAAGCAGAATAGGAGAGATTAAGGAAAAAAATCCAGAGAAATCTAAGTCAATTGATGCAGCTAGAAGTGCCTCAGAAGACCAAAATATAAGATCTGATAACGTTGAAATCCTGACTGATAACAGATTAATTTGAAGGAAAATTGTACATAGGAAGTTAGCAATGATGTAAACTTTTCATTAGAACTATCATAATATCTTGCACACACACCCTAAGGCAGGGGTGGCCAACCTTTTACGTTCCATGCGCCAATTTTTTCACGTACGAGTTCCAGATGCGTCATACAACCCTTGTATCCTTAAAAACTACCTATAAAATATGTTAATATAGATATATTTAATATAGCCATGATATATTGATTTAATCTAAAAACAAGATAAACGTTACTTACATTAATGAGACTTTTGATTCTGTTTTGATTTCTCCAAGCTTTTAATGTTTGGAGTTAAATTAGTTACTGAGAGCAGCAGAGAAATCTTCAAAATTGAAAAATTCTCTGACTAAAAATGTTTGTTCACATCAGTACGTCGTTCCGAAACGACAGATATAACTCTGGGCCAATTTTCTTAATTCCGGAAAATGCTCACAGAGTTATGATCGCCACAAATTAAACATGTCGGTAGCATTTGGAACTGAGGGAAGCTTATCAAATTTCATATTTAATAATGAATTTATTTTCAAGTCAAAAAGTTCCATTTGTATGTTACTAGGCAACTTCATGATTTTTTGTTCACTAAGCGAAAATGGGTTTACAAATGCAAGCATGCAGTTCTCTTCTTGAGCAAAATCATGAAAACGAGTTTCAACTGACTCTTGCAATAACCTCATTTTTTCAATACATTTTGTAAAATTGCTATTATTTTTAGCACATTCACTCTGCTCTTTTAAGTGCGGAAATTGTCTCAAATCCTCATTTTCTAACTGAGAAGTAAACAATTTTAATTTCATCTTGAACGCATTGATCATTTATTAAGCTAGGAAACAATTTGTTCTTCCCCTGTAGTTTCAAATTTAAACCATTCAGATGGCTGCTAACATCTACGAAAAATGCTAAATTAAACAGAAAATTGTTAACACATAAAAGAGCTTTTATGTGTTAACATAAAAGCTCATTTATGTGTTAACAGTTTTCTCAGGCAGCTCATTTATGTTTTTATGTGTTAACAATATCCTCAGGCAGCTCGTTTTTCTCTTCTAGAAAATTATGAACAGTATGGCGTTTGCACACCACGGCGCTTGGCCGCACGAAGGAAAACTTGGTTTCGAGTCTAGTCGGTGACTAGAGGAAATTTTTCTAAGCCTTTTTTTTTTCGACCGGTTCCCGAGTTAGTCTATCTCTGGCACAGGCAAGCGGGTTTTTTCTAAACTCAAGAAAATCGACCGTAGAACCCACATTATTTCAGGCATTAAATACGAGTGTTAGGGTTAGGGACCACGAGACGGCGGCACCTGTAGAGCCGTCTCTCTTCACTGCGTGCCGCTTAATTAGTGATAGCCTTGGGCCAGCTATCTCTGATTGGGTAACAGTGGAGATTGAACTGCCCACTCAGTCCCCAAAAGTTAGATAGGGCTAAAAACGGCCTCGCCTACTCCCTATATATACGGGAATAAAAAGGCGTTAGCTGATTTTTTTTTTCTTTTCTGATATTTCAGTATTCAGATTCTACTCAGAACCGGTCCTCTAGAAAGCCAGCGCACCTCACAATGAAAGAACGAGATCGCCACATTCCAAATCTAACATTTCACAATATTCTCCGAATTCTCTTCTGTTTAGTCCTTTTGCTCTAATTTTATTCACGCATTTCACAACTGGTAACATAACATGCAGCAAATTAGCGTTTTTCCACACGGTGACTCATGATGTATAATGCAGTGCTATTTTAGTAAAGGATGACAGAAAAGTGTTTACAAGCAAAGTTGTAGTCCTAGCTGCTTTATCTGTCATTGACGGCGCTTCGTCATTACAAACACTGATGAGTTTACTAGAATATATTTGTAGATTTTCTAGCCATGATTTTACTTTCTCAAATATGTACGATCCTATTGTTTTTCCATGATGTGATTCAAGACCGACAAGTTCTTCAAAAACACTAAAATTATCATCAATTCCCCTTATAAAAATGCTTATCTGGTCTACATCACATATATCAGTAGATTGATTCAAAGCTAAAGAAAAGAAAGTACAAGCATAGACAAGTTTTTTAGTTGCTCAGATACACCACGAGAGAGTTCTTCAGTGCTTCTTGTAACTGTTTGCTTTGACAGAGCAATTTCATTTACTTTCCTTTAGATATTTTTATCACTAAGATATTTTGTAAATATTTGCAGGCAGGGCTCAACAATTTCTTCTCCATCAGAGAAAGACTTCTGTATTTTTTTTTTTTTTGGCCAACGCTAAAGCAATTTCGTAGGACGCTTCTGTCACCGCCAAACTTTCATAACTTCTTTTAACAAACATATTTCGCCTTCTTTTGATTTCTTCCTTTTTTCTTAATCACACATTCTCTGTGTAACTCAGACCCAAGCACTAGCTTTAGTTTTCCTTCTATTTTAGTCTGATGTTGTGTTTTATAGTGTCTATTACGATCATGTCTTTTATTATGTGAGAAAGTGTTTACACAGAAATGGACTACGGTTTTGCTGACGGATTCACTATAAATAAGAACTCTGTTTCCCACTGTTCATTGGATTCACGCTTTCTGTTTTTCTTTTGCACTGTGATGGGTAACTGACTGTAAGAACAAGGCTTAATTTTCGAAAAGGTACAAAACTGCATATATTTACAAAGAGAAAACTCTGTAGCACACGAGTATCGATTGTAAACTGAGTGACAAAAACCTGCGATGTATCGCTGTTGCTAACGCTCTGCGCCTGAGGATCAAACAAGTGAATGTGCAAAAGATGTGCACAAAACAATAAAATCGCTAAAAAATAATTACCAAGTTTTAGCTTTTTTCCGTACAAATTGGTTTTCGGATAATACTTTTTGCATAAATAGGCTTCCTTTATTATTATTATTATCATCATTGGGATCCAAAGCGCCACTTTCGGTGCATGCGCCATGGATTGGCCATCCCAGTCCTAAGGATACATATCAGGAATCTGATTATGATAAATTCTCATGCTTTTCAAAGACAGTAAGATATATTCTGTAGCCCTAATTATTTTCTTCGAAACTTATTGGCACCAACTCACTGATCCATTTTCATTAGCGGCCAGAAGATTGTACTATCCGGAGAGTGCTACATGAGGATGCACAGTGGTACGTGTGTTAAGTTGTCACTTCTCTTTCTCTGTCAATTATAAATGATGCATTTGTTTAACTCAACTTAATAATGTGTTCAGGTAATCCTACTTGCCAAGATGAAAAAAACAAATTCATAAATCACTTAAATTGGTCAAGTATTTCCAGAAATATGAATGTGTGAAAACCAAATGATGGACTGAGGTGATGCTAAACCCAAGAAACAAAGATCGTAGATATTAAAACAACCCTTCAACACCTAGGGACGAAATCGTTCTCCCAAGGTCAATCCTGAGGACATGTTCGAAGAAATCTGCAGGATCTGCGAAGGGTAACTGTTTAGATAAAAATTAGCTATTACATTGTTCTCTGGTATGTCAAAAATATTGTCATCATGTGAAAGTTTCCAGAATTAAATTTCAAAAAGATGTGCTACTCGAAGTAACCTGATTTCTATGGGCGATTTGAAAATTACCGAATATCTAAATCACAATAGCACTGGCAATGGTAAAACTTGAGGTATAGAAGGAAGTGATATTCAAGCCGAACTCACAGAACTTAATTTTAAAGAACAAATAAAAAAAAAAGAAAGAAATAGTGTAGGAGAAGAAATCAAAGGAGACAGTTTCACAGTAAAAAACGAAATCCAAACCTCCATAATATTCAATCACGAATGTATGCAGGATTTTTTCAAAACTATCAAACTGTTACAAAATAGCATGGCAGTCCTAAAGAAGAAAAGCAGAAATTAACTAGAAAAAATGAAAATTAGAAAAGACACGAGTGACTTCAAATTCAAGCTAAACGATAGAGAAAACAAATCTAAAGGCAAGCAATATTGAAATTCTGGGCGAAAGAGCCAAAAAGGGCATATTCCAATTAACCTCAATAAAATCTCTAAACATTGTATATTTAAATTGAGTATAAGGAGACTTGACTGTGACTAATTGACTATAAAATGGATGGCTCTCAGACCTTAATTGTTGGCTGTAATGAAAGTGCAAATTCCATGTTCATATCGAAAATCTCGGAAAATGGAGTGCTGTATATCTCATCGCGGGCAGACTAGACCAACAAAACCTGGTACAGTGGTACGTGGGAAAAAATACTGTTCAGAGGGTCATACACCCACCAGTATCTGGGCATACATGTAGATCATAATGTGAAATCGAAAACCTGTACAAAGCGCTCACAGACAAATTAATTAGTCTCAATGATCAGCGCCGTATCCTCAGACGAGATGGCCTACTTTTCCCGGTACTTAAGGCAAAAAAAAAAAAAAAAAGAAAAGAAAAAGAAAGAAAGAAAGAAAAAGAGCCTCAGTCTCAGTCGGTACAGACGAAGCCCTTTGGTGGGAATGACCTGGGTTCGATTCCTGTCCGACATGAGGAACCTTTATCTGGTCTCTTGCGACTAAAGGTACTTCGCCTTTCGAAAAAAAAAAACCCTACGTCCGGTCTCATACGGAGGTAGGGTTTTTTTTCACCCGGAAACTCGGGTTTTTCGTCCCCCCAGAACAGGCAAATCGGAACACACGCATCTACAGACATAGGACACACCGGGAGGCATAGGGCTAACTACCTTATTCTCGATACGGTGGCGGTTGCAAAGTCTAACAATAACCTCGACACCTCAAAGGTAAAAGAGGCAGGGAGGATTAAGTAAAGTAAAATATTTCTTAGTATTCAAAAGTATTACTGATAAAACAATACGCTTTGATACAAAATGATGGCCATTCATTCAAAGTTCCAAGAATCAACACAAAATTCTTTTTCTTCTTTAGCCTCTTTCCATCCACTGCTGGACATATACATCCTCTTAACTTTCCAGTTCTGTCTTCCTTTAATTTTGTCCACTTACGGCTGATAACCTACTAATATAATCTGCTCACTACCATTTACATGTTTTACAATACTTTACAATATCTTCTATTCCAATAATTTCTCTAATTCTAGTATTTCTTGTTTTATTCATTTTTGCTATGTGGAGCATTCTTTTCTCCAATAACCTTGGCTCCAGGTTCCTTGGGCCATACGCAGCCTGTCTTCCTGTTTTATAGTTTGCCCACGACTCGCTTCCATAAGTAATGTATATATTAAATAGCTTTCTTTTTAGGAATACAAGTAAATCTCCTTACAGACAACATTTATACAGCCAAAATGCTGTCTCCTTGTGTGAATCTTCTACTTATTTCTTTATCCTGTTTAAAAAAAAAAAAAGAAAAGAAAAGAAAAAACAACTAACTGACCGAGGTAAATATAGTCCTCCAATTTCAATACGATTATCTGTTAATTTTAGTTTAATTTAATGAATTTATCATCAGTTCGATTTTAATTATATTAATGCAATGTCAATTTAAAGATTAACATAATCTAACTCGACATGAAATGCAACAAACAAATTTTCTCGATATTGAGTTCCCAGAGACTTTCTTCTACACCTTACCACAATGCTTTGAGCTATAAAGAGAAGACTGAAGTTCATGAACTCTAGATTAGTTCAATCTTAAAAAAAGAGATGGTGCCTGACGCATATCCTCATGGTATTCCCATAATACTGGATCTACAGAAGGAAGACTCGTACAACTTCAAGCATCATCTACTAGAACTGAACTTTTTTTGAAGGCTTTTTTTTCGTTCGATTTTAGAGTTAACTGATTTTGGGAGACGAGCAGGGTTCTTCCCATACAGGAACAAACTCATGTTTTTATCCAACCACTTAGTAAAATCAACATTCAAACAGTACAAGCGAAGAGACACTGATTAAAAAGCGATGTTTTCTCATCCTCTATAAAGCACAGCATTCAGAACACAAGTGGACCTTGACAGCAGCGTGAGTTGGAGATCGGCTGCTTATCCCATGTCCATCTAAGACTAGCCTACCTATGGCTCACAGATGGCATTATATTAAATAAATAATCATGGGTAGAACATAATACTTTTCTCTATGTTCGTTTTTCAGTAATATATATTTGGCGCATTAAGGATTTGCCAGCAAGCAACCAGAAACAATTTGTTGTTTTTGTAGGCACGAAACTAATTTTCTTATTAATGTGTTCGAGATTTTTTTCTTTAAAAAATCTCATAAAATGATTGTAGGATTTAAAGATCTCATTCACTTAAATGCCATTGGAACAATTTATATATTTAAATATATAAACCGAGCAGAGATTTCATTGTATAATTCCGTTGGGCAATTTTGTATTGAATTTATCTCTTAAACTATAACGTGTTTCCCTTTATTTTTATGCGGTGAAAATATATTTTGTTTTGCGCGTATTTATCTGGAACACTTAGAAACACGGGTCATTTAATTACCCAAATGTTATTGATAACAAACTTCTTTATTATAAGTTAAAAATAGTAGTAGCACTCGTTCGTAAGCCAATTATATTTCTCGGAATGTCGTACTATACTTCGTAGGAAATTGCCAGAAACATTTCCTCCCCTTCCCTCCCCCCCCTTAAATAAAGGTACCTTAGAAACGTACTACGCATGCTCATAATTCATGCACAACGCAACTACTGAGCAGCTAAGCGTCATTAAAATATCCACTTTGCTAATTCGTCTGCTTCGTTTAACTAAGCGAAATTTCATTCCTTTATTTCGAATCTCTGTAAAATCAAGTTTTCAGTTTTTAATATCTGAAAAATAAATTTGTTTTCCTAATAGTGACATATTTATTTAAAAATTAAACCCATCTATAAAATATCACGATTCTCGATCGTACGCCATTACTGAAACTAGTTCATAACCGTGCACATTTTCTATCTAAAAGAGTAAATTTATATTGATACAATACTATGCTATATCAACGTAACCACAAGACAACAAATTAATGATATACTAAATACCTTTACAAGTTCATTAAAGCTTAACTAATAACTTCAGGTCATTAATCTTCAACAAGTATAAAACACGATTAATAACTGAATATACCCTTTCTCCACCATACGGTAATGTCTCATTATTTCTTCTTGTCTGACTTTATCTCCCTCTGCAGTTCTCAAAGGGAATCACTTAAAATTATTTTTATTATTATTTATACTCAATCATATGGAATATACTAGGGGTTCGAGAGTGCTTGACCTGGTAATTGCATCTGAGAATTTGACTGTAATGAATATGACCACGTTGCCACCAATTGGTGAAAGTGATCATAAGGTCTTGACCTGGGAGGTGACTAAATGTGTGGAATTTTCAAATAATAAAGGGTACATTTAGAATTACTGGGCTGGTAAGTATGACAAGCTTAGGAGATTGCTTGCTTCAGTGCCATGGCATGTAAAACTCCAAGTGCTGGAGGTTGATAGTGCATGGGAAGCGGTAAAGGAGCGTTTGAAGGAGGTAATGGCTGACTGTATACCTAGAGTCGGGATAGTAAATCAAGTAGGGGTTAAATGGATGAATAACACCATTAAGCTTGAACTGCAAAAAAAAAAAAGAAAGAAAGAAACAACTGTGGAGGGAATTTAAGGAGAGAGGTGACCTGCAGGCCCATGAACAGTATAAAGCAGAGGCCAGAAGGGTAACGAGTGTGGTAAGAAAAGCAAAAGCGGATTATGAAAGGAAATTAGCCACAAAAACTAAAGAGAATCCCAAACAGTTTTTTTTTTTCGATATGCTGCAAGTAAAAGAAAAAATGTATACGGCAGTATGATTTTAAGGAATCCCGATGGTAGGGAGGTAACTGAATCAGTTGTAAATAAATAAATCAATCAGCTAATGCCTTTTATTCCCTTATAGGGAGTAAGTGAGGCCTTTATTTATACCCTATCTAGCTTTTGAAGACTGAGTGAGCAGTTCAATCTCCACCGGTAGCCAATCAGAGATAGCTGGCCCATGTCTATCACTAATTATAGCAGCCACAGATAAAGAGGCTGGCAAACAAGTGCTGCCATTTCTTGGTATGCCTAACCCTAACATAATATGTCACTGTTGAAATAATGTTGGTACTACGGTCAATTTTCTCGAGTTTACTTGATGAAAAACCCGAGTTTATGGGAGGAAAAACCTGCTTGCCCGTGCCAGAGATAGACTAACTCGGGAACCAGTCGAAGAAAGGCTTAGAAAAGTTCAAGTCTAGTTGGCGACTAGACTTGAACTCAAGTCAAACTTCTAGCGACCAAGCAAGCGCCACTTCCACTGAGCTACACAGGCCAACTGATTCAGTTGGCCTGTGTAGCTCAGTGGAAGTAATATACTATTCACCTCCATTTCGTTCACATCAGTTCCCATATAAGCTATTGGTTCCTTTATTCCTGCAATATCACCACCTGGATGATATACTCTTGCAAAGTGTTCACTCAAAAGAGGTGAATAGTATATTACAAAACCTTAATGTGAATACATCTGTGGGATTGGGTGGTATACCAGCTCGGGTCTTACGTCAAGTGGCTAAAGAATTTTCAGTGCCCTTGACCATTTTGTTTAATTTGAGTCTCGAGTCTGGGTTAGTCCCGAGGGGGTGGAAAGAGGGGGAACTAGTTCCACTGCATAAAGGAGATTCCAAGACTGCTGTTGCAAATTACCGACCAATCAGCATATTAGGAGTCGTTGTCAGAGTTTTGGAGAAAGTAGCCAAGAAAAAAATACAGGAATGGATAGATGAAAATGGGATACTCTATGGGGGACAGCATGGTTTTGTGAAGGGTAGATCATGCCTCACTAACTTCTTCACGTTTTATAACACAGTGACTGCTGAACTGTATAAGGGTAATGGATTTACATTGATACTGCTGAACCTTGCTAAGGCCTTTGACAGGATATCACATGGAATTCTAATCAGTAAACTGCAGCATATGGGGATGGATATAGGGTTGGTGAAATGGACAGGAGGGTGGTCGATGGAGAGATATCAGAGAGTAGTTTATTGAGGAGTGGAGTCCAAAAGACGAACTGTGATGACTAGTGGTGTGCCGCAGGGTTCTGTTCTTGGACCACTACTATTTAATTTGTTCATTAACGATATAGGAAAGGATTTGAGAGGAACTGTTCATTTGTTTGCTGATGATGCAAACAAATGAACATCATGTGCATTCACAATAGTGAATGCACATGATGTCAAAATTTTGCAGGATGATTTGGATAATTTGGAGGGCTGGGATAAGGAGAATGGATGTCAATTTAATGTGGCAAAGTGTAAGGTTATGCATTTTGGGGTGAAAAGATTAGCAGCAGTAAACCACATTGGTGGAACTGTACTCCAGGAGATTGATGAGGCCAGGGATTTGGGAGTGTTGGTGGTGGAGAGGGAGTTGAAGCTTAGGGGGCACATTGCAAAAATGGCTAAATCAGCTCATCAAATCACTTGGTTACTGAAGAATACTTTGACGAGCAGAGACAAGCAAGTTATTGTTCCTCTGTATCGAGCCTTGATAAGACCCCATCTTGCCTACTGTGCCCAGATATGGGCGCCAGGGTTTCTTCTTGATGGGGAGGAGGTGGAGAGGATCCAAAGGCGAGTGACCAAGATGATAGCAGGTCTATGGAATGAACCTTATAAAAACAGGTTGAAAATTTGTGGGTTGCAGAAAAATTTGTGGGTTGCAGAAATTGGTTGATAGGCGGAAAAAGGGTGATATGATTGAGACATTCAAATTACTGAAGGGCTTCTATAAGATTAATTCAGAAGATATTTTTCAGAACAAGACTGCTGATGGAAGGACTAGGGGCTATGGAAACTGGACAAAAATGTGGTCAGCAAGGGCGTTACAACTAGGTTTTTACTCGGAGAGTGGTGAATGAGTGGAATTAGTTGCCAGAGCCTGTTGCGGGTGCCATGACTGTGAATGAGTTCAATGCAAACTATGATAGATAGTGTGTGGATGCTGAATAGTTGTTCTTGACATGATGTTTAGGGCCTCCCTCGATGAGTCCAGGGACTTCTTGGAGTTTCCCATGAAAATAATAATAATTATTATTATTATTATATGCACGAAAATTAATACAAAATGATGACTACTAAGGATGCCATATTAGAGTTGGTAAATTCAAATGAATTACACCTCACTTAAAATTTTTGGTTTACAAAATGAATAAATAAAGATTTAATAAAATTGAATAATGTTAATAATAATAATAATTCCGTATCATTACCAGAAGTGTAATTTTTTGATTCAGTCCTTTTTATAAAAGATTTGAAAATCATTTTGTGCTGTTTTCATTCCGCTAAACATCCAACTTAATGTTAAAGTTCTTTCCCAAAAGACGTCTGATAGATGTAAAAATTTACGACGCTTTGGTCACATTCCAGTAATCGAATGATTTAGATGTGCTGTTGGATAAGGAGCTGAGATTGAGGGGAACACACAATGCAAAAGCTGTAAGGATTATTTTTAAAAAAATCTGCCATAATGCAAAGGACACTGATAAATATGAATAAATAAGGTGAGAGTTTCACTGTACAAAGCCCTGTCCAGATCACATCTGAATTTCTATGGGCAGATCTGGTCATCTGAAAATTTTGACGATATGAGATAATACAGAAGAAGGTAACTATAACTCTCTCAGGACTCTGGAATATTGAGTACAAGTACAAATTAAAGAAATTTGCTCTTCAAAACTCTGTAGATAAATGGAAAAGAAACAATATGAATGCGACATACAAGTTGATGAGATGAGTCTATGAGACAGTTATGTGGGAAATAGTGCAAAAATAATAACAGCTGATGAGAATGAGAGTCGCTCCTGTAAAATGAAGAATAGTGATGTGAGTATGGAAGTGAAAAGTAGACCGCTTATATGATATTGTCAGCGTATGAAAGTATCCAGAATGCCAGTATTGGTATTTGGATCCAAGATGAGGAATTGATGAGAAGTTATTACTTCCTAGCCAGGGGCCATTGCAGGATCCCATCATTCTCCAAGTGTTTGATGCTTCTCTCTCTCTCTCTCTCTCTCTCTCTCTCTCTCTCTCTCTCTCTCTCTCTCTCTGTGTGTGTGTGTGTGTGTGTGTGTGTGTGTGTGTGTGTGTGTGTGTGTGTGTGTGTGTGTGTGTGTGTGTGTGTGTGTGTGTGTGTGTGTGTGTGTGTGTGTGTGTGTTCACGGGACCGGTTTGTTGTTTTGAGGAATGAAAAACCCGATTTGCTGGGAGAAACAGCCTCCATCTCCGTATGAGACTGACTAAGGTGTTTAGTCGAAAATACCTGATAAGGTACCTCACGTCATAGATCGGATGCAGGTCTTTCCAGTCAAAAGGCTTCATCTATACTGACTGAGCTACGTACACTCCTATATGGCAAATAATCAATGAGTGGAATGATTGATAGAATGGGTGAATTATTATCTGAGCTGATATTTTGTCCATACTCATATTGTGTTCTCATATTAATGTACACAATTCATCTCTTAAGGAACATATTTGACAACATGAAAGAAACAAATTTCTTATCTGATAGTATTGCGAGCTAAATATTTTCCATGCGAATGGTATTTTACTCCTCCTAGTCGCCAGTGCCACTTCTGGATGCCAGTTTAAATAGTGGTTGAGATCAATAAAAAAAATATAAATGCAGCTTCTTGGGTTATGAATTATTCACATATTGTATTGTGAAATTGCGTATATTATGTAGTTGTCTTTGGGGATATCATTTTGAACAACAACAAAAAAAAAGATTCTTTTTTTTTTTTTAATTTTTTTCTGCGAAATTAAAACGTACTTTTCGCATACACTGAAAAAACTGAATTGTTTGTTAGTTTACTATCCGCCTTCAAAAGTTAATAATGTATAGCACATTTTAGAATGGTGGGTGAGGTAAAGATTAAAAAAAAAATTCAGAACTTCTGCTTCACAGAGCAAACTTACAATATTTTCGCGCCATTGTTCAGGTTTGCAATAAGCACCCTGGAATTTTTACACCGGGCGAAGAAAATCATTTCAAATTTGAAACGTGATAGCCATTTTAGTGGGTTTTTTTCCCCTAACGAGATACATGAATAGTAATAATTAACAGTCAGCATCTCGCAAAGACTTTATTCCTTTGTATCCTTGTGACCTCAGGTCAATTTCTTGTAAACCGCAATTCATATCGTAAAATATGTAAAATGCATTCCTTATTTATACGGTTTTCTTTTGTTTCTTTTTTGACATTTCTAAAACGACTGACAACCGCAAGAGACCGCCACTGTTGTTTTATTTTAGACGAATCTACACGTAATTTTAATTTTCTTATATCTGTGTACGAAACCAACTCAGATTTTTTTTGATTATATTTCTTTAATTTAGTAAACTCCTAATTATAAGTACTACGTGCTCTAAACGAAAATTTGAGATAGTTTCAGTACATTGAAATATACGATTGATTATTCAAGGTAGAGGAAGTGACTGCTTGTCACACAAACACACGCCATTGTGTTATATATTTCTAACTGAATGCTGTTTTATCAAATGTGATGATATTTTACACGTGAGGGAAGTGCTTTTTTCCTCCTATGCATCCAAGCAAATTAAAAAAAAAAAAATCAATTTACCTTTTGATTATCGAAGAGAAAAATCATCAGGAGCATTTTCAGAATTTTTATTTTTGTTTTTGTTTTTGTTGTTCAGTTATAATAAAAAAAGTTTAACTTTTCTTCTATTTCCTTCCTTGCACTTTTAGAGAATCTCAGACGACCCACAATTCTCCTTCCTGCTTACAGATGCAGTAACCATGGCTACAAATTAAATCCTTCGTATGCGCAAGTTTATAAAGAAGCTAATTTTTTTCCGATTTTTCCCATTTTAACCAATTCGCATGTCTTGAACTGTTGCTGTTAAAATTTCTGCAATTGAATGTGATCTCCCCTCGCTCAGTTTCCCACGAGGGTGGGGGGGGGAACTTGTCGAATAAAAGAAGTCCAGGATAACGACAACCAAAGATGCTGGTAGCTCTTCCTTCTCAGCAAGTAATTAAACCCACTACATCAGAGCATTGAATTACTGCATTGCACTCCATTTCTTAGATGGCCTGCAAGGGTCATCTTGTACAGAAATAGAGCAAAATCAATACCATCAAACTCTCTCCTCATCTTTCTTTAACATTTTATAAAGAAAACTAAATAAGGCAAGCATTTTCTCCTTTTGCAAAAAAAATCGTCCCAATTCGTAGTAAGTACAATTGATCAGACCAATGAAGCACAAATTTGATAAGTTCGGCTGCAAAATATAAGTATTCCCGAAGAGTTGCGTGACTTTTGTCAATTTATTTCAGGAAATCAAAAATACTAACATCGAAAAGAAAAAAAAATCAAGAAGGCAAAAACAGAAACAGTATTTCACGCAAGTTGACATGCAATTTCATGTAATGATATATGGTATAAACACACAAATATAACGACTATATTTACATTAAACGCAAACTTGATTGCTCTGAGATGTCCTCTGGAGTAGGGAGAATCCGTTTTTGGAAGCTTCAATAAAGTCTGAACATGTGGTACTCATTGAACACAATCTTACATTCTAAATTGCACGAGAGATGGCAGCACTGTTATGTTACGTAGAAGTTATGATACACAGCGAATAGGGAATCAATACTTCCTTCGTTTCCATCTCGAGCAAATCAATGCATATTGCTGAGACCTTCACATTAATCTACACTCTGAACTATATCTTAAAGAACTTATGAATAGTAACTTATTGGAAGTATTATTATTTTTATTTATTTATTATATTTTAATCACGATATTCCAAGAAAATATTTTTAACTTAAAAGTCAGGAACTGCAATAAGGATCTTGTGAGACAAATATTAACCCACCCACACAATTTATCTTGCCCAGTTAATTTGAAAGTAGTGTCTTTCAAATTCTCACTTCATTATATAATCATATTATAAAAAATCATTTTATTATATGCTCAAATTATATAATTTCATTACATCATTCTATGTTTTTATATACGAATTTTTATGGTTATTAGAAACATGAGGGCACTTCCAAATATCATTGCAGATCAACTCAGAAAGAAGCGACCTCTTGTACAAAGCTAGGTGAAAACGAACCCTAATATTTGAGCCAATGCAAATATTACAGAGATCAGAGGCAGTTCGACTGACGGGAATCCCCATACACTAAAAGGCCAATCTTCTCCCTTTGCTGTAAAAATGGTCCGTGCAACTTTCATGATAACATTAACAATCGGTTTCTATTTTTTACTAAATTCAAATAAACTCCACTACATATTAAATGACTGATTTTTGTCGTTACTTGTAAACCTTGTCTAGCTAGCAGGGATATAGGTATTAATTTATTTTTGTTTGGACGATGGTGAAAGATTGGCGTAGATTGATGCACTTTCAGTTCTTGGATTCAATGGATATGCAAAAATAAACCAATAAGCTACTTGAGTATACATAATTCACCATCTTTACTACCTCATCTTAATCGCAGACAGTACATGCCCCGATACATTTTTTCACCGGAATGCGAAATTACGAAGAAAGTTCTCGTAAACTGTGTATTTAGTTCATATACAGATATGAATCACATTTTTTATGGAAAAAGAAACAATATTAACAGCAGAATATAGTAGCAAATCACATCGGATACGTGAAATAAAAATATAGTTCCTGTTCATATGGGCTACATTAGTTTTGGGTAATAATCACAAATATAGTTTTCGTTAACAGCACACTGTTTGCGAAAATAATTCAAACATTATACGAAGTAGATTATTATAATAAACGTGTATATATTTTCCTTGAGCACAGAAAATAAACAGGGAAATTTGGCCACTAGCTTTGGCATTTACAACTCTTACAATTACATTTACATTAACGTTATCAGTAAAGCACATTCCTTTATGAAAAGCCAGGTGATTGTTGCCTTTTGTAGATCGCGATTTCGATTCCAAATAGCTTTCCTGCGATACAGATCGAGGAAGAAGAGTTTCTAACAAATAATTCAGAACACTTTCATCTCGGTAGAAAGAAAGAAATAAAAACCAACCCACCTGTTTATGTAAGTATAACGAAGAAGTGGATGAGGAACGATGAAACTGTTCTTAGGCTACTACTGCAAATGTTTAGTGTCCAAAAGAGTTGTACAATTTCTATTTGGTATGTTGTAATTACAGAATCACAAGTGGATGTATTTGTGTCATTGCAGAATGAGGACTTCGACAGAAACAGCTGGAAGATCTCTTTGGAGAAGAGATCTTCCAGCTGTTTCTGTCGTTATTTATTCGTTAAGGTATGTTTGTTTCCCAGGAGCTTCCTTGTCTATATTTATTTTGAGAACCATAATCTTTGTCTTCCTAGGGTTGAATTTAAGTAATCTATTCTTGATGATCTCATTAAGTCAGCCAAGGATTCGTCCTCTTTTTCCTTTTCATTACAAACGAGTATTCTATCATCAGCATACCTCAGATTACTGATTCATCAGCATTTTATCCAATTCTTTTCGTAAGCTGATCCAGTACTAGACGCATGATGTTCCTCAGCATAGATACCAAACAGTTAGGAGAAGGTAGCATCCTTGCCTAACTCCTCTTCTTATCTGAAGCCAACCTGTTCTTACTGCTGCTTCTTTTTCACTGTACACATTAACTATCAACCTGATAATTTGTTGAGAAAAACCCATTACTTTCATTATTTCCCGAGTTTTACATGTCGAAAGCAGTCAAAAGTGTGGAGTAATCTATGAAACACTTTACCATGGGAAGCTAAATTGTTTATACTTCCCAATTATGTGTCTAAAACAGAGGATCTCTAGTACCCTTTGCTTTCTTGAAACCTGCTTGTTCCTCAGGTATTTTCGCCGCGACTTTGGCTTCAGTCCTATTTCCAATGATCTTTAATAAAATCTGGCTTGCATGGGAGATTAAAATAATAGTTCTATAGTTCTTGCAATCCTTCACATCTCCCTTCTCGTTTAGGGGTGTGAATACTGAATTCCTCCAGTCCCTAGGTCCTGATCATGTTTCCTATATCCTTGTAATCACTCTATGAAACATTGTTATCCCTCCATCGCCTCCTATATCCATATCCTAATCCCCCCCATTCCTTGTGGCCTTGATTAACTCTGCTGGGATTCCATCTACGCATGGGGCTTTATTGTTGTTACCTTTCTTAACTGCTGTTTCAACTCGTGTCTAAGTGGAGGAGGTTCCAAATCGAAATTCTGCCAGTAAGTGGGCTCTTCCAACGTTTGCTTTTCTTTGTGTTGTACAGTTACTCACAGTATTCTTTCCATCTGTTTTTGATTTCCAGATCTTCGGTTAGTACTGCTTCGTTTTTTTTTTTTTTTTTTGATAACATTTAATTTGGGTTTAAACTTGTGTTCAACACCACGAACTAAACGAAACATCTCTTTATAACAGGGCTTACTTTCCTGAGTACAGAAGAGATGTATACATGAAGTAAAGCATAGTCTAGCATCACGTACTTCGAGTTCTCCACTCCTGTACTCACGAACGTTGGCCTTGGAGGAATTATCTGTCTTTACAAAATGAAAACAAAAAATCTACTAACATATACATCATTTCATAACTAGCTACCTATTTATTTCCCCCCTCTTCATTCTGGGAGTAATGACAAGACCGTTTCATCACATAATAACAGGGGGGGGGTTCGTGCATAGGCACTGCGGAACTGCAGCACCCCCAATAATTTTTCTCGATATATATATATATTTATATATATATATAAAATCAGCTGACGCCTATTTGTTCCCGTGTAGGGAGTAGGCCGGGCCGTTTATCCTATTTAACGACGAAAGACCCGCGTATCTGGGAGAAAAAACCTGCTAGCCCGTGCCAGAGATCGACTAACTCGGGAATCGGTCGAAAAAAGGCTTAGAAAAATTCCTTCTAGTCGGCGACTAGAGGGAATTTCGCCACTTCTACTGAGCTACACAAGCTCGTATATATATATATTTATTAATTTATTTATATTTGCTTGTAATATTTAATTTTATCATCAACAATCCAATACAATTCGCTTATTTTATATAAAAAATAATAAAAATCTATCTTGTAGCACTTAGGAGGCGCTAGCAGCACTGTATTTACCACAGTTATATTGCTACGCGCGCAAGCATAAACACGTCATAGCGAGATGCAAGCTATTAGCGTAATCGGGCACGGTCCGTCGCGCAGTTCCACCGTTGTTTATATGCAGTTTGCGCCAGTAGTAGAGTGTTCGTAGTGTTTATCGCGTTTACTTCGTCTCTTTAAATATTTGGACATTACAATTAAAGACATAACATTTGTTAGTTTTTATTTTAGAACATTATTGGGGTTATTGACAATTATGACCTCATAATTTTTAAGCAAATTTGAATTATACTAAACTGTATAATTTTATCGATAATAAACAATATTTTTTCATGAAACAAAACAAGAAGAATATATTGTATTTTTAAGTAATTTTGAATTATACAAACTGTATAATTTTATAGATAATAAACAATATTTTTCATGTTTAATTTTTTTTTTTTTACCATAATTTTGATATTTTACCCAAACACGTATTCACCGTACTCACAGTGTGTATGTATATTTCGAAAGTTGCAGCGCCCCCACGATTTCAAGCCACGAGCCGCCACTACACTATAAAGTTTTGCAATGGAAAAAGAAATGCATCTGTATTATAATTATGTAAACGATACATAAATAAAATTTTTAAAACAATTTATAGTTAATTTTTGTAAAGACTTCCTTAGTTTCTTTATAAGCTTTCCAGAAAATTATCTAATCCAAACGGAATGCTCATGTGTAGAGATGATAATGACAGAAAAATTTTCATGCGGTAATATTTAGGTTAATCTACACATACTTGTCAATAAATAAATAAATACGTATATTTATATAAAGAACAGATTGTTTCGATTTGGTCACCTTGCGCCGAAATATATATATGCTAAAAAATAAACATAACCTTCATGTTTTTCTTTTCCACAGATATCGATGGCGTTCGTTACATCGTTGATGGTAGAAATGCAGAATCCCACAATTGGCAGTGAATGGTAAGTGCTGAAAGATTCTGATTATAGAAGAATATACGGTATATAGAGACATTGATTTGGATTTCATTTTGTTATAGGCACTAAGCCTAATCAAATGGTTCTATTATGTGTATCACGTATTGAAAGAAAAGAGCTTCCAAAGAGTTATCAGGATTCAGTAATAATAATGATAATAATACACGCTTTATTATCTCTACAATAAATTGCATGTAATTACATGCATATACCTTGTACAATTTAACCAACAATACTACACGTGGTTCAGTACAGATTTTAAATAAATCCTAATAATTTGCATAGCGTGCGATTGATATAAAATAATTATTCATGTATTACTATTATTAATAATAATCACAGTAATAATTTAAAATTATATACTTGACAGTTTACACAAATTAAATAATATTATATACCGTTCACAGTTTTTCTTTTCTTTCTTTTTTTTCAAAGTTTGAGAAAGTGTGATTGTGATTATACATAGTAATTACATATATACAAATAAAATATTATTTTTCCTATTTCGTACAAACATATAGTATACAGTAAATTCATTATTTATATATTTTTTATTAATATTAATGTTTTTTTTATTATAATATTCCATTAATTACATTACAAAAAAAATCAGTTCATGCCTTTTATTCCCGTATAGGGAGTAGACGAGGCCCTATCTAACTTTTGGAGACTGAGTGGGCAGTTGAATCTGCACCGGTAGCCAGTCAGAGATAGTTGACCAGAGACTATCACTAATTATACGCGGCGTCCGGTGAAGAGAAGCGGTTGACAACTGCCGCCATCTCGTTGTCCCTAATCCTAACATTATGTTTACTATCTGAAAATAATGTTTTCTCTACGGTCAATTTTCTTGAGTTTAGTAGCGAAAAACTGGGATTCCTAAAGAAAAAATCCTTGCTAGAGAATGACTTGCTCGGGAACCGGTCGAAAAAAGGCTTAGTAAAAGTTCCTCTAGTGCGACTAGCTGAACTTTTGATGACCTTTCTTCTGGAGGTCTACCGCCATGGACGGCAAAAAGTCACTTCGAATGAGCTACAGAGGTCCTTAATTACAACGACGTGGATGAGCCTAACATGCATCAGGTTTAGCAATAAACGTATTAAGGATTTAGTACATACAGTATCTTTCTTTAATAAAAAAATAAAAGAAAATAATAATATGTAAGAAAATGATTGTAAACTATATCAAAGACAAGATGTCTTTCGTAACGGAATTCTTGTATAATTAAAATACTTTCTTTCACCAGAATTGAACTTGGATCTCTTATTGGCGTCATCATTAATACTGTGAACATAATTTTGTTTTCCAGCATTTTGGTATTAAAACCTTCCAAACGAAACGACACTTACGTACAAACGAAACGACAGTTAGGCTGGTGTTTTCTTGTAGAAAACACCAGCCTAACTTCTCAGAGTTCTCTGGCTATGTTGTTTATCTGGGATCAAATGAATTCAAAGATGGAACCACGTACAAAGTGCAGGGAGTGACTGTTCACGAGAACTACAGCTATGGCAAAGATGACCATGATGTCGCTTTGATGGAACTCTCAGATGAAGCCGTTTTCAGTAAAAAGGTGTTTCCTCTCTGTCTTCCACTGGCATCCATGACTGGTCCTGCATACGTGGACAGCAAGCAATGATTACCTGATGGGGAATGATCATGTATGATAAGGTCCACAAAGAACAATCTATCGCTTTTTTTAATGAGAGTTCTCTCGCGTCAGTTCTCATCTAATTATATTCTTTCCAACCACCAGGTGGAAAACATTCTAGAAGACTCCAAGAGGCAGCCATGACCACGTTATCGAATTTGCAGTGCAATGAGTCCTACGAACACTGCCCTGACTATATGAACGCCACCCATGATATGTTGTGGGCCGGACAAACCAGCCAAGGAACTGCATGCCATGTGAGAACCCCCAAATGGTATGAAAATTTAGTAAATCATCCCCTGATGGTGAAATAAAATAAACAATTAGGAAACTAAATATATTTCTAAAAGACAAATTGGGATATTTTTTGTTTTAATTATTTTTAAATTTAATATGTGCATTTCACCTTTAGACATTCTTTTAATTTAAACATAATATAGCAATTTTTCGTTAAATGTAATGAAATCGGTAATTGTACAGATGGATAAACGAAATCTGAAATAATTGTATACTTTTGTTGGCATTTTCAATCGCTTGGGCTTTTTCTTTTCAGGGTGATTCTGATGGGCATTTAGTGATTGAAGAAAACAACCTTTGGTTCGTGATTGGTGTCGTTTTTTCCTTTGGACATAAATGTCGTTCAAGTTATCCTACTGTGTACACCCAGATTACTTCTTATTTGGGCTGGATTAAACATAATATGCTGCTACTACGAAACGAAACTAGTGATAACTGGTAACTTTTATGGTAAGATGGATGTAATCCCTTGGATGTTTATCTCTAAGGAGTTGATTAAATGCATAAAAGATTATCGAGCACCTAACTCGCATAATTTAGGACCGTGTGAGGGCGCTTTTACCAACGAGAAGAGCTGCCTTCGGGTGCTTGTATTTCCATCTGTCAATCTCATCGTAGTTGGATGAATCTTGGATCAGTTGATTGGGGTGAATAGCTGCCTGAGCGAAGTACGCAGAGGCAGTCCTGAGAAGTAACACAGGTATATCTGGTATGTCAGCATCACGATGGAGGAGAGCATTCCTGACAAACCACGGAGTATCAAAAATCATACAGAGAAACTTATTTTGAATCACGGGTCTGATGATTGATTTGTAAATCCGTAGCTTAGTGCTAACTTTGCTTCTCTGGTTGAGAAGAGAGTTGAGCTGGACATTTACAGAATTGAATTTATTGCAGGCATATAAGTAGTATTGCAGTCACTAGTGACAAGATATGACAAGATAAAGATCAAGATAAGATAAGGAATCGTGACGTGATTGGTTGTTCATTTGATGACGTCATTGTGGGCGTGGTCATGAAATTGGAATGTTTGGAATTTCCCTGTTGGTATATGTGTCAGTGACGTCATGTTGTTTGTTTTGGTTTGTGTATGGAATTATTGGTGATGGTAGAGATAAGGATTAGTGTTGTGATTTGTGGTGCAATAGTGACAAGATCAAGACAAGATAAGGAATCGTGACGTGTGTGTGTGTGTGTTGTTATCAGATGAAGACAAGTGACGTCATTTGTTAGTTGTAAATAAGTGACATCATTTGTTAGTTTTAAATAAGAAACGTTATTGTTTTGAATGGAAAGGAAGATATATTAGTGGATAAGGAATCGTGTCGTGATTGGTGGGACACTTCTGATCAGATCAAGATTAAGATACGATAAGGAATCGTGACGTGTGTGTGTTGTTATCAGATGAAGATAAGTGACGTCATTTGTTAGTTGTTAATAAGAAACATCATTTGTTAGTTTTAAATAAGAAACGTTATTGTTTTGAATGGAAAGGAAGATATATTAGTGGATAAGGAATTGTGTCGTGATTGGTGGGACACTTCTGACAAGACCAAGATCAAGATATAAGATAAGTAATCATGATGTGAATGTGTGTTATTATGGAGTTTGGAATGTTTGGAATTTCGGTGGGCCCTCGTCTGTCAGGGACATCACGTGATATGTTTCGTTCGTTCGTTTATAGCATTGTAGGTGATATTTAGAGATAAGAATCGTGACGTTATGTGTTTGGAAATTTCTGGGGAACATATGTCTCTCTGTGATATCACATGGTGTTTTGGTTTGGCTATGGAATTGTGGGCGATGTTATTGAGATAAGATATCTTGGAATTTTCCCAGGGTGACACACATCCGTCATTGTCATCGTGTTTTGTTTTTGGTTGTCTATAGATGGCTGTGCTAATTTTCCAATACATTTTAGGGTATTTCTTTCATGTTAAAGTGTAGGATTTCTTAGAGTAGAGTAGAATCTAGTGGCGGCAGTGTTTCGAGCTTTTCCGAATAATTTATTTCTATGCTGATATCATTCAAACAAACGTTTTTTTTATTTTTTTATACATTTTGGGGTATTTCTTTCCTGTTAAAAGGTGAGAATTCTTAGAGCATAGTAGAGTCTAGTGGCGGCTGTGATTAGACTTTTCTGAATAATTTAGTTATATGCTGGTGTCCTTCAACTGTACACTTTTTTTTTGCTCCGATGTTATCACTATCAGTTGCATGTGACATCACTAAAATATTATTGGCAAATGACAACCTCTTTTCGAATTAATGTTATCTTGTTTACTAATGTTTGGGTAATGGTGTTTTTTAGTTTACATGAAGAGGAAGAAACCAAGCGGTATTTTAAAATATAAATTAAAAATAATCAGAGACTTAAACGCTTACAATAACTTTTTTGTATGTAGTCTAGAAATTCTAATGATAATTTAAATTTACTTAGTCTTTCCGGAATGATTCTTCTTAATGCAAATAGATATTCCAAAATAGTTGAATTTTTATCCACACCACAACACACAGAAAAACACAATCTTGAAAGCACGAAATTTCTGTAATATCCTGAAAAGCTATTTGATTATGTTCCTTAGATTTTCTGTCCATTTGGTAAACTGTTAATTCCTTCGCATTGGGTCATACTATGATTTTATTCCCAAGATTTTGGAATTAACTTCAAACTGTCTTTTGCTGACTAATATATCCGCCACCGATTGGTAATTATTGTGTCTACTTGTAAACTTTCCTGACTGGGGGGAGGGCGGTTGGAATTCTCCTGGTCTTATTTGAGGGTTTGATAATACTTCCCACATGACAATCCTGATCGTCACCTTTTTCATGACTCATATTCTCCCTTTGATGTTTTGTGCTGAATTATCAGTTGGGAGAAGTACTGCTGTGTTTCTAGTGTAAAATTCTTATGACACATATCCTAAACTTATTCAATTTCTGATTAAGGATTTTATAGACTTATTGTTCTCAAGTAGACGACTTGTTTGTTTGTTTACAGTTTGTGTAGCTAGGAAACTGGAATTTATTTTAAATGAATATTATTAGCTGTGTAATATATATATATATATATATATATATATATATAAGAAAAAAAAAATATATATATATATACAGGGTGTTCGGGATAAATTTGACATATTTATAATTAATTATATTTTTCCGTAAGTTACATGTATTAACACACACTTCTCTTCATTTAAAAGTTTGGACCCTTCTTCATTCATATACAAGATGTCAGAAAGGATGGATAGCTGGAACCCACCTGAATCATGGAAGAGAATAACTTGTATCATGATGATTCGTGCCCGCCATCAAAATAAGGATATTACGACTGCTGCCCAATGCTCCCTGAATACAGTAAAAACAATCAGGCATGAACTAGAGACTTGCAATGGTGACTACGAGGATGTAGCAAGAAGAAAGATCCCTAGCAGACGATCTGATTGCGTTCGTACAGCAGAATTCCTCGCAAATCTGCAGGAACAGGTGTTGAAGAACCCTGGCATTGGAATTCGGGCTTTGTTCGTGGAGTTGCTAACTGTAGTCAAGCCCTGGATAACAAGGGTAGCCAATGGTAGGCCGTATGTATGGCAGCAGGATTCGGCCCCTTGCCACACCTCTGGGAAAAGTCAAAAATAGTTGTCTGAAAATTTCTACGACTTCACCAGTCCAAATGTTTGGCCTCCAAACTCCCCAGACCTTAACCCCATGGATTATTTTGTATGGGGCGCAGTTGAAAAAGACACCAATCGCACTTCCAGTAATACAAAAGCCCAGTTAATGGATAAAATTAAAACAGGTTTTGCGGCCCTTCCCAGGGAGACTGTAGCATCAGCTTGTTCGAGGTTCCGAAGCAGAATTGAAGCTGTGATCGATGCTAATGGTGGTTATTTTGAGTAAATATTGTTGATAGTATTGTAATTAACTCTGCTTGTAATGTTTTTTTGACAATTCATTAAATTTAATAGATACAAAGAAGATTTTCTTTTTCCTTACGAAACTGTCAAATTTATCCCGAACACCCTGTATATATATATATATATATATATTTTTTTTTTCTTCTTATTCTGTGGTTTTTACACAGTTCAAATAAGTAAAACTCATTTCCGTTAGTACCAGTTGACTATTGTCCTCTCAGTCCGACATTTATTTCACAGTAGGGATATTTATATATATATTTTAACACAATTATTATATCAGATATTCTTTCCAATACAAATAAATAATTATTTATTCTTATTTCAAATGAAAATTAGCTCAGAAAGAAAGAAAGAAAGAAAAAATGTTTACCCTTAAATAAATATTTATGATCAGAGCAAACGAGAAATTCATCAGCTTTTTTCAAAGTTTTGAAATTCATGCACATATTGTTTTCATCATTTGGTATCACTTAAGTTCGTTACTGTTTTAAATTTTTTATTTTCTCTTCCAATGTCGAGAATTATTTGATATATGCATGTTGATTCACTTAATTTTATCTGCACACTACGATAAGTTTTTTCTACCGCAATCTTTTTAGGAGTTTTAGTAGCATGTTGGTTTAAAATATCTAATGGCTCTCTGTAAAATAACCAAATTCTAACAACATTGTGACTTTTCAGGTGAAATCTTCTCCACTAAAATTCTGGCTATTAATTTAATACCCGATTATTACTTTTGCTTCCAAGAGTTGACAGTTTCATGAAATATTTGAGGGCTTGCATGAACAAATAAGACTTTTAATTCATTGAGTCAAAAAAATAAGTCTCTGCTCAGTTTGTGGCATGAAATTTCACAAGGAAAAAAATGGTCTTACTTAAATTTGTATAACACATCAACGATACCCAATTTGTTCATTTAAATTTACACATTTTATTTGAATGAAATATTATTTACAAATTGTATTTACTGAATCTAACATGCAGAAAATAAATAAATAAAGTGAAAAATACAATATCTTTTTTTATATATTTTTATTTGTTCCTTAATCTTCTTATTGTTAAATTTGCATTGTTGTTCCAATGTTCTTCCCAATGCTTCTGGAATTGCCACCATGTGGTTTTTGACAATGTCACTCTCATTTGAAAGTTAATTTTTATTTGATGATCGTTGGGAATTTATTACTGTAGTAAAATTGAGGGTTGCATATTTATTTTTTTAAACCAATACATATACTTCAGAACTTTATTAAAAGCACAGAATCTTTCATTATATTTCCAAAAGCATTTAAAAGTACACATTATGTTTTCACGTTTTGGGCATCCAATTCATTTAAATCAAGAACAGGCCTCCCTATTAACCTCGTTAATGTTTTTTATTTTTCTCTTCCTTTGGCGAGTAATGTGATATTTGCATGTTGATTCTATCATCCAATTTCTTAGTTTGTCCAAAGATAGTGAACCAATTTCCCACTTCAGCTGATGGTTATATTTTATTAACCAAGAATTCTGTATTTTAACTCTTTCAGGTAATTCTTTCCAACTACAGAGGAGGGTGAGGGGAAGCATTGCAGGGAAGACCCCTACCATTCTCTTGCCTAGCCTTTCACTTCCACCAACTAATCCTTTTTTTTCCTCCAAAGTTATCAGTATCAGTTGGAGGTGACATCACTAAAAGATATCCACAAATGATGAGCTCGCTCATCTCCACTAGGCTGAGCAGACATCTTCTGGAGGAGAGGGGGGATGATGGGTTAAGGGGTTGAGTGGTGGATCATTGCAGGGAAGACCCCTGTCACCCTCTTGACAACCTTTTCACTTCCCCACCTAATGCTTTTTCCCCATACCAACAATTTTGCACATATGAGTGAGAGAAATAGTCACATGGTCCAACATCAAAAACACTTTTTGAGGATATAATACTTAAAATAATAAGGACAAACAATATAGAATACCCTTCGAACCACAGAGATAAGATTTGCCCTATGATGGCTCAAAGTAAGATAGTCTTACATCAACATCATATCCAACAGCATGTAGAAACATGTTCGTGAATTATCTTTGTGAAAGTTTCATTTTGGAAGGAACGGGTCAGGGTTAAGGATCAGGTAAACCATACTAGAAGGAAAAACAAACGAGTCAAGTGTCTTTGCAGTTATGGCAATTCGTTCATCCAGTTCAGGTATCGTATTGTGTTGCGGTGTTTTGTAGCCAGGAAAGTAAAGTAAAATAATGGGTGAGCCACAAAAGTCATTCGAATTTTCTTTCTTCAGGAAAATAGCACTAGACAAAACTCTTCACATAGCTCTAAAAGGATGGAAACCGATTATTATTTTAGAAAGCACACACATTGTGATGTATTTATCCAGGACCCCTTGGAAAAGTTACACAGGAAGTGGTCTGAAATCCTCAGCTACTTGCAAAGAAGAGTTGACTACGAAATGGACCTCAGTGAATGTTATATTCTGAAATGTCAAGATGGGGTACTAATACTTGATGATACAGGAGCTGGTGGAAGTAAAGTTTTTTTCTATTATTTGTGAAGGAGCTGAGAGATTTTCACCAAAAATGTCTGACATTGATAATCATTTACTATTTTTGGAAACTGAATTACCAGCTATTCGTATAATGTGGAAAATTATCGCTAATCATTTAAATTCATCAATGGTAAAATTAGATTTTCAAGATTTTATCCAATTCGATAAAGATTCTTTATTTTGGGACATTTACGAACATTTTACAAAAACTGTTTGTGTATATTTGGTGACAAAAGAATACACAGAATGTTTAGGTAGGCAGCATGGTGTCATTTCCAGACTGACACAATATCAAATGTATGGAGGTGTGCTCACCATGGTATTTGTTTTAAAAACTGTTTTGCATGACCAGCTATTTTGATGTAATGTAACCAAGAAACAGTGAGTAACAAAAATTTTATTCATTGAGCTCTTTGGAAAATGTTAAGAGTTTAAACTAAATATTGTGAAATATTTTTAGGTAATTACAATTTCGAATTTTTCTCAGTGAATATACTTGTAAATAGTATTTTAACAAAATAAAATATGCATTTATAAACTTAAATGAACAAAGATGTGTGTTTTTGTTGTCGTGTTTTTCCACAGTGAATTTTTTACTCAGTTATTCTGATTAGAACTTGATATTTAAATCCACAACTTTATACCTTAATGCAATTCTGTTTAATTATTTTAAAAAAATCACTACTGTGAAATTAATGCCAGGAATGGGGGAAAAAGTGTTGAAAACTGATATCCATGTATTGATTATTTTAGAAATTGTCTAATGATACCTATTGACATTGTTTGAGTTATTTGAAAACAATTCGTTCACATAATCAAAAATCCAAACCGTTAGAATTTGGTTGTTTTACAGAGAGAGAGAAAGAGAGAGAGAGCAGCTAATTAATCCAAAAACGTAACTTAAACTGTTCAAGTTTGGTATAGAAAAAATGTCTGTACTCTCCAGATAACACATATACAAATTTTATCTTTTCCCACACAAAGCAAGATAAAAACACACCAACAGTATATCCAACAGCATGCAAAAACATTTCGTTGAGTCATCTGTGCAAAAGGTTCATTTTTGAAGGAACAGTCAGGGTAGGGCATATAGTAAGTGTAAATTGTACTATAAGCAAATACCATAGAGTTGAGTGACTTTGGACTGAAGGTAATCGTTCATCCACTGCAGCTGCTGTTTTGTGTTGAGGTGTTTTGTATTTTGTAATGTAAAAATAATGGGTGAGCCACAAAATTCTTTGAAAGTTTCTTTGTGAAAAGTTCAAATTGTTTAGAACTTTGTAACAGAAAGTTAACATAAAATAAGATCAGAGCTAATAATCAGTGAAATAATAATAATAATAATAATAATAATAATAATAATAATAATAATAATAATAATAATAAATAACTATTTATTTGTAGTGCCATATGAATTAATCTAAGAAGAAGAAGAAGAATGAAGGAAAACGTTTATGAAAAATCGATGTGGGTCAAAAATACGAATTTTCAGTTATCACTGGGAAAACTGATTGCCAATTTTTTTTTAATAAGAGTTCAACTTTATTTCCTAAAGAAATTTGTATTTCTGATGGAATTATTGTAAGATATGGATTGGCAAAATCACCTTGTAGTTGGAAAGAATTACCTAAAAGAGTTAAAAAACAGAATTCTTGGTTAATAAAATATAACCATCAGCTGAAGTGGGAAATTGGTTCACTAGCTTTGGACAAACTAAGAGATTGGATGATAGAATCAACATGCAAATATCATATATTACTTGCCAAAGGAAGAGAAAAATCAAAAACATTAACGAAGTTAATAGGGAGGCCTGTTCTTGATTTAAATGAAATTGGATGCCCAAAACGTGAAAACATAACGTGTACTTTTAAATGCTTTTGGAAATATAACGAAAGATTCCCTCGATGAGTCTGTCGACTCCTTGGAGTTGCCCGGAACAACAACAACAACAACAACAACAATAATAATAATAATAATAATAATAATAATAATAATAATAATAATAATAATAATAATAATAATAATTCTGTGCTTTTAATAAAGTTCTGAAGTATATGTATTGGTTTAAAAAAATAAATATGCAACCCTTAATTTTACTACAGTAATAAATTCCCAACGATCACCAGCTGAAAATTAACTTTCAGATGAGAGTGACATTGTCAAAAACCACATGGTGGTAATTCCTCAAGCATTGGAAAGAACATTTGAACAACAGTGCAAATTTAACAATAAAAAGATTAAGGAACAAAAAATATAGATTGTATTTTTCACTTTATTTATTTTCTGTATGTTAGATTCAGTAAATACAATTTGTAAATAATATTTCATTCAAATAAAATGTGTAAATTTAAATGAACAAATTGGGTATCGTTGATGTGTTATACAAACTTAGGTAAGACCATAACATTTTTTTTCCTTGTGAAATTTCATGCCACAAAGTAACTAGAGACTTCGTTTTGACTCAGTGAATTAAAAGTCTTATTTGTTCATGCAAGCCCTCAAATATTTCAAGAAACTGTCAACTCTTGGAAGCAAAAGGAATAATCAGGTATTAAATTAATAGCCAGAATTTTAGTGGAGACGATTTCGCTTGAAAAGTCACAATACTGTTAGAGTTTGGTTATTTTACAGAGCCATTAGATATTTAAAACCAACGACACGTTACTAAAACTCTTAAAAAGATTGCTGCAGAGAGTTCAAAACCTTGTTTGTCTCATATCAGTTACTTAAAATTATTAATGCTAAGAAAAAATAAATAAAATAAAGAAATCAAAATCAAAAATTATCATAATTCCTTAAACTATTTATACAGAGTTCCCAAATTTCAGGAATTGATTCCGTAAGTGACTTTAAAAAATAAAAAGATATTCAACCCGGATCTGATTGTCAACTGTATGCAGTATTAACAACAGCGACACTACAAGAAAGTGACATTTTTACTTTAGTATTTTCTTCCTTCGTTCTTGATTCAAGCGTACACTCCACAGGCTTCGTATCCGAAAGCATGTGTTGGTTGATCGTTATTCCTACAGCATCCTGTCTTAAGTTGCGCGTGTTCCTCCTGTGGCCAGTTTGCCTGTTTTTGTATGATGAAAAAACCAGAGTTTTGGGGAGGGTGAACCCTCTCATCTCCTAGTGAGAACACGAACTCATCCTCACTTGAAACGCTGTGAAAAAAATTCTTGCGTCTTAAACGGGATTCGAATTCTGATCTTTCCAATCAAAGCCGACTGTGATGGCTTTGATTTGAAGTTTTAAAAAATTCTAATTTTTTAAAGTTCAATAATCACAATGATATTTTTTAAACTTTAGTTTTCACCTTCTAAATCTGATATCATGTAAAAACTTGCTCTGAGGTTGTAAAAGCAATTATTTCAAGCAATTAGCATCACTGGAACTCTTGCTTTTATTAAAATGGCCTTACCCTAGATACCCCCCCCCCCCACACACACACACGTATGGTCGCATCAGTTGTTCCCAACAAGTGTGTCCTAAACACTCATGAAAACTGTTGTTGGTAATTCGATTCAACTGTTTCACGACGATTTTTCACAAGCCCCTAATGTTCCATACGAGTTTATTCAATCAGCTTCGAGTGAACGTCGGTTCATAGATGAATAAAGTGTGCTCTCAAACAAGAGAATTTTACAAATACACAAAATTGAAGTTTACTCATAAGATGCCTCTTTAAGATATCTGTCTTGTAAACTGGTACCGATGTACATATTAATATCTTTCTTCAACCTATTAATTCTTAATCAATACATTCATTTTAATTAATATACTTCTCATGAATACAACGTAAATTTAGAACAATTCTGTGAAACCAAAGAAACGAAAATAAAAGTACCAACCGACTCTTCAATTAAAAGTTTCAAATCAGTTGATCGAATTTTTCAGTCCACATTTTAATTATATTTTGTGAAACATTCGACTTTATCAATAATCTAAGAAAATCGGGTGTTTTGATCAAATGAATTTATTTCTTTTTATATACAGAAACACTTTTCTTCCTCACGGAAGAGAAGACATTACGTTTTTAATTCGGGAATTTCGCCTTCTTCGAGTGCATTCAGTTCAGGAATATTTTTCGTGTCTTCGGCGATTCCTTTTTTTCCTATATTTCGATCTATTTTTATTATGCGATTTTTGGGAGTTCCCCGCCCACCCACCCTAAGGGAACTCCCTTTTTTCCGAAATTTACGAGATAAACACTTTCCTCGTTCGTTTTTCTGTTAGAGAACAACTACCTCTTCTTTTTCAGTCGTTTCTTCGTCTTCGTGTAGTTTCAGTATTCGTTTTCACATCTTCAGTGCTTCTCTTTTGTTGTTGTTTTTAATCTTCTTTTTTTGGGGGGGGGGATTTTCCCACCTACGATAGGGGAACTCCCTTTTTTACGTCATCCATGCTTCAATCCTTTTTTGAGTTTATTGGAGTTCCCCCTCCACCCTTGGGCAACTCCCATATCTTTTCCATAACTCTTTTCTCTACGCATGCGGAATTCTTCCACTCTTTCTCATCCTGAAGATGCCATTTTTCCTGTCTGGGAGACAACTTCTTGACTCTCCGCCTTTTTCGAAAGGGAGGGAGAATCGCAGTACTTTTCATGAATTTTACTTTACTGAAACGTCGGTCCTTACCAAGAGGTCTTGATATTTTTCCTCTTCAATGATTCTGGCTTATGGAAAACGTTGTCCATGCTTTTCTCTTATTGCTTCATTATCTTGACTTTTTCTTCTTACTAATGCTAAATGAAAAATAAAAGAATATATTAATTACTTCGAGTAATAATAATAATAATAATAATAATAATAGGAAGAAGAAGAACTTTTAAACATACTTTGGTATCTCTCACACAAATTAATGTAAGCACGTGCTTATTTCCTGTGCAATTTAGACCACAATGCTACATTTTACAACTCGTACATGTGGCTCAGTACACATTTCAAATAATATCGTTCTAATTTAAATAACGCACAATTGTTATAAAATAATCAATGATGTCTTACTATTACTAATTTAATAAGCCAAAAGGCTATTTTACCGGCGAATATGTTAATAGAAAGGGGGATGGTAAATCCCTTTATGTTTTTATAGCCGGGTACGAAACTCGGATCGAAATCCATAGAGTTTCATGCCGAAAAAACTATCGGCGAGCCCAAGTGCAAAATGATCACTGGTGTTGTACTACCCAAGTGATCATTTACACTTGGGCTCGCCGATAGTTTTTTCGGCATGAAACTCTGTGGATTTCGATCCGAGTTTCGTACCCGGCTATAAAAACATAGAGGGATTTACCATCCCCCTTTCTATTGATGTCTTACTATTGTTAATAATAATCAGTAATAATTTACAATTATATAACTCACAGTCGGACATCTTAAATAATAATACCTTTCAGTTCACCTTTTTGCAGTTTTATTATTATTATTATTATTATTATTATTATTATTATATGGTTATGTAACTGCCATACTGCCTCAATGACAGCGTGAACCCCCTGCTGATGATTCCACAGAAGTCCATCAAAGTCTCGCACCATGTCTTGTAACAAATGCCGGAAGCCACTGTATGAAGTGAAAGGGCCACATTGCTCATTGTCAACAGAGGCTACACCATCAATGTTCCGGAATTTCGGAAACCACGTGGAAGGCAAAAAATGAAATACAAAAAATAGTCATCTGATATAAACAGCGAATTACAGAAATCTAAGTCCCTTCCCGATCTAACTTTTATTGATAAGTAGATTCCTTGAAACATATGGGGAAAGAAATACTTAATTCTACATGGAGTAAATCAGCCAAACATTTTAGGAGTATGAACACTACTTACGATAAGCGATGATGGTGTAGAAGAAGTGCTCGGAACTGCCCGTGCTATAAAATTAATCTGTCAGCAGTAATCGAAGAGCAGCAATCTCTTAAGCGGGAGAACGAAGAACTGAGAAAAGAAGTGAAAATTCTCAATCTCAAATGGAAAACACCTTGCAGAAAGAACTGCAATTGATGCGATACCCAAAGTCGTGTCAGAAGATCCGAACTCTCCAATACAATCGATCGGCACAGCAATCGGTGTACCGTAACACACACAGACATCACCTCCGTACATCGACGACCACAATGAAATAAGAGACCACCGCCAGTCATCGCACGCTTCACCAGTAAAAGCCAAAGAGATCGCATTCTAGCTGCAGAAAGAAGGCGAAGCCAACAACGTCAATCAGGCAAGGAGAACAAAAACAGAAAGGGAAAAAAAAACTTTTATTCCGACGAAAAATTCGTTTTATTTCGATAGACAGTTTCTATTGGTATTACATTAATTACAATTAATTAATTACCAACTGTTAAACATTTACCAGCCTGTAACATTTCCCACTGGTGAGGTAAAGGCCTTTTCCATTGCGACATGGTTGGGTCTACTTCCCCCATGGTTACCCACTCCATCTTGGGAGAGGGTTTATTCATTTGTATGAAGGTGGAAGACAATGACAAACATCCCTGCCTAAGCAGGATTCGAACCAGCAGCTTTTTGACTGGAGAGCAGATACGCTAACCGCTTGGCCAACTAGACTGGTACTGTTAAACATCAATATTACTAAATATTTATGGAAATGAACTTACTTTGTACAATACTCTTCACATATTTATACGAAATAGACAATATAATCTTTTAATTGTATACTGTATATGTGAATAGTGTGTATGATCACACTTTCCCAAACTTGGAAAAAAAATGTATTACAATGTTTACTTTTATCTAAATTTGTGTACATGTAATTTATTTCAAAGAGAATATTATTAAAAAAATATTATTTTTTATTATTAATTACACGTATTAATTCTACTTTCCGTAACAAAAAGACACTTTTTTTAAGTGTAACTATTCTCGAAGACCCATAAGATTATGTTTCTTTTTAAAAAGAACTTATTATTATTGTTAACATATATCAATTCTTCTTAATGTAACAAACACTTTTTTATTCCAGTATTCATTTATTTTTCTACTTTGGTATACATGTAATTTCTTTGACAGAGAGAAAATTTTAAAAAAATATATTATTATAAACAAATAAAAAATATTATTGTGGCGCTGTGATCAGCCCAAGTGCAAGTCTACTAAAGTGAACGTTCCTCATAAACTTTAATGTTTTTAGGTTTATCTAGTACGTAAGTGCAACTGACAAAATTAACAGCAAAGGAAGTGTAGAATGTTTCGATTGCAGATAGAAGGAAGCGATTTCTTAGAGGCCAATCGTGAGTAAAACAACTCGTCATTTTGTAGATAAAAAGAAACTCGGCTACAATCTAGAATGGAACCTCAATTACAAATCGCTAATCCAAGCGCTGAACTCCCTCATAGCATCGTTTAATAACACGCCGACTAATACACATATACTAATTCTAACGAAAATTTCTTAAAACGAGAGAGGCGCATGTATATATTATTACCAATTTTTACCGCTACACCTGGTGTAGAAAACACAGCAGATGTGGGGGGGGGGAGGCATTCGACAAGGAATGGATTGCATGCCTTCTGCATTTTGAATGAAATATGCTTCGACGGAGCAGGCAGAATTGTTCAGGAAAAAAAAATCAAAGACAGTAAATTGTTAAAATGAATAATAAAATATAATACTCAATGAAGAATAAGCCAGCAATATTCCGATTGAGATGTAAATAGAATATTTGAGGAAATATAAAAACATGGATTTAAAAGATTATATTCTGATACAAATATTCTCATGTGTGTCATCATACTTACTGTTTATATATCTTCGCTTCACCCTCAGTACATTCACATCTTGTCTGCAGTTCTGCAAACTTCTTACCGTACCGGCAAAGGTTGGTTGATTGGTAGAGCTTCTGCTATTAATGGCTCAGTTAAGTAAGTTTGAATGCGGTTACTAGTTGGAAGGGAACCAATCATTCGATGCTATTAGCACACTCTCCTTCGATGAGTCTTTGGACTCCCTGGAGGTGTCAAATAATAATAATGATATAATTTTTTTTATCTTCTGTAAAATTCATTGATTTATCTCCTTTATCGAGTCACCAAGTAGCTCCTCATTAGTTGCACTCAGTATTTCCAATCTTGCAGATCCATCTCGTGCCATCAGAATCTGGCCAGAAGAGTCCAAAACTGGGCTGAGAAACCCTGGAAAATATTCATATTTTATAATGAGATCTGCTAACTTATTATTTTTTTCACTAAATTTTTCTGTTCTTCTTTAAGCCTACAGATTTCTTTATCTTTCGATCATTGAACATTCCTTTCTATTGAAGAGCTCTCTATAGCTCTTATTATTTTTTTTTCCTGTTAATCTTTTTTCAAAATTCCTTAATGTAGCCATCAGCAGTTCAGAGTTTTTTCAATTCCCTTTCTTTCTTTTTTGAAGCTTCTTCATTTTTATTACATATTCCTCTCTTTCATTTCCAATAATTCATCAAGTTCCACCATTTCACTCTGTTCATTTAAAAGGGTTTTTTTGAGAAAGGAGTCTTCCCCTCAATTGTATCAACATTTCTGTTAGATGCTTTCTTTTTCAAACCTGATCGTTAAATCATTTTCAGCGTCCATTTAACGAAGTCATTTTGTTGCCTTTGGCTTAATAATACCTAACATAAGGGAAAATAAAACTAAGTTATTTTTATAATAATTATAATAATAATTTAATAAATATTTAATAATAATTAATATTTTGACTACTACTACTACTACTAATAATAATAATAACAATAATTGCAATTGAACAAGTTTCTGAATTCAAATATTTTGGGGAAAAGAAGTCCAGTTCGTAACACAGGCTACTTAAATTTGCCTCCTTCCCAAAAGGTATTCATACATTTTTTTTTTCTACGATGACTGACTGATAGAATTCGAACCAAGGTCTCTCTTCAAGTCAATGCAATAGTAGCGAATCGATCTGGTAGACACACATTTCATAAAATAATCATGAAGTTGATTTAATGTGTTCCGATGAAGAACCAAGCATTCTTCATTTTCGTATGTAGGACTAATGTTTCATTCACACGTTAGGGGGGGCTAATCATGAGAGGGGAGAAGAGGGGTGAGAAGGTGCAAATTTCTTTTATAATGAGATTCCTGATCAAAGTGGGAAATTCATTACACGTCAGAGTTGAAAAAAAAAGTTAACCCAACCCTCGCATGAGGTTTGGGTAAACTTAGAAGAAAAAAACAGCAATATTCCGACAGAGATGCAAAGAGAATGTTTGAGAAAATTTAATAACTTCAATTATAAAGGTTATCTCTTGAAGTATTCTCATATACTGTTTCAACATACTACTTTATACGTGTAGAGATGACTACCACGTCATTCGTCCGCGCGCACGCACACACACGCACAAATTTAATCATACATTATATTTTCGGTTTGTATTTTTTAAGTTCATATGTTTTCCACATTTCATTTGGGGATCATAAAGCTGATTAATAGGTTTAAATTGTGTAAACAATGCTGACAATGAATTAAATAACCGATATCATTCACTGTCATAATTCTTCAATCAATTTACTCATAATGTGTTTGTATATCTTTAAAGGAACGTAATTTTAAAAGAGAGATAAGAAAAGGATGAATCGTAGTTAAGTATTGCGGTGTAATCTTAAAATTCTACCAGGTGAATTGCGTGTGGCATGTAAATGGTAGTATTGAAGGAATAGACCTATAAATAATGCGTTTCATGTGTAATCATATGAATGAATTTAAATGGTCATTATTTCCAAATCACTGTTGATTAAGTGTTAACTAATGAATTAGACAAAATTGGAATAAAAAAGTTACTTTTGTAACCGACATAAAATTCAGAGGAAAAATGACAGCATTATAAGAAACAGAATAACTAAATGCACGGAAAAGAGACCAGTTTGTTTGGTGAGTTGTTTTTGATTTGGGGCATTAGAGGCATTATGTCATGTCTGTAAATTGCGCATGGCCAGAATGCCTGTTTTTCGGGATAACAAACTCCAGTTTAAACTTGCTTATCATGTCTCTCCTTAAACGTATTCACTGAGATGGTGAATAAGTTTAAGGATAAGTTTATCGACATTTTTCTTGAAGAATTACAGGTTGTGGTTATTTGGGAATACTTCATAAGGAAGACTCTTCCAGAGGACAGGGTACATGGGGTGGAAGAAGAAGCAAGCTTGGTGTGTTTGGAATTGCATTGAAAAAAGGATGCTGAGGAGATGGTTAAATTATTGAGGGTGGTACGTAGATAGAAGGAAGGGCAATTTGTTGAGCAGGCGCTTTGTTTTAATGGGTCCAAGAAATTATAGGAATGATGGATGCCAATTCAGTGGAGCATAGAATGATCATAGAAGCCTGTAGAAGAGATACCGTGTTGACATTATTGCTCATGAGAGCCAGAGATTGAATCTACTTTGTAACAGAAGGAATCATCTAACAGCCGAATTACTTTCCTGGGCATTTTAGGGAGGTTTTAGGTGAATAAATGTGAGGGTAAGAATGGGAGGATTTGGAATTTGTCTAGCCTCGGTAGCTGGATGGATGAAAACTAGCGTCTTGAGCCAAAGAAAATGCCTAGTATTTTTAGAAGATGAGAAAACGATTGATGCGATGTGTTTGACCTGTTTATGTTAGGAGAGGCTAGAAATAAATCCGAATAGATAGAGAGATCGCCTTTTTGATCATTTGCATATTACTCAGTGTATAATGGTTGGTGGGTGAGTTGAGATAGGAGAGACAAAGCTGCATTGTAGTGGCATTGAAGGTGAGTAGTGGGGCAAGGAATGTGTGGAGATCGATTTAAAGGTAGTGGTTAAGATGATCTTGATGTTTAGGGTTATCTGAGCACTGCATAGTTTGCCAAATGCTTACAAAGAATAGAGAATACTGTTATGAGAAAAGCTGTGGATAGGATTGATGATGATTGAGAGTGGGTCATTTTTGCACAGGAGAACGAATATAGAACAAGGCCGTCAGGCACTTCTGCGTTGGTGGGGAAGCTCGAATAGAAGAAGCTGTCCGTTATGATATGCAATGACCAACAGGAAAAAAGCAGGTTAATTTACAGAGGTTGGAAGGCAGACCGCAGAAAGTCCAATTTGTTCAGCTGGTCTCGATGTCAGACTTCAATACAGTCTGGCATCGAGACAAGCTGAACAAATTGGACAAAAAGTCAGGCTGTCCTTCTGACATTTATAAAGATGAATGATCTCAGGAGGACAGCCATGTCCGAATTTTTCCATGGCACATTTCCAGTGGTGGAGGATGTATGCGAAGAGATCAGTCCTGGACCTTCAATAATCCAGTGAATGGTTTCTGTGACATGCTCTGTGCAGATGATGCGGTAATTATTTTCATGTTTCACACTCCTTTTTTCTCTCTCTCTCCTCCCCCGACTTGAACTTTTTATTTTGCCCATTCCTCTATTTCTCTTTCCGTAGGCATGTTTGGGAGAAGTTTATGCTTCTATCCTGTGGATTTAGGTTTTTTGTTGTTGTTGTTGTTGTTTTGTTTTGCCAAGTGAGTTCTTGATGATTGTGTCCTTTTCGTGTTGGGAGCTGTGTCCTTATTTTCCGTTAACAGACTCAAGACTTGTTAAATCGAATCACTCAGTCCTTCTGCAGCTGTCCCATACGAACACATGTAAATAAATAAATAAAAAAATCAGCTAACGCCGCCTTTTATTCCCGTATAGTGAGTAGGCGAGGTCGTTGTAGCGTTAACCTTTGAGACTGAGTGGGCAGTTCAATCTCCACTGGTACCCAATGAGAGATAGCTGACCCAAAGGCTATCACTAATTAAGAGGCACTCAGTGAGGAGAGACGCCTCAACATGTGCAGCCATCTCATGGTCCCTCACCCTAACACTATATATTTAATGTCTGAAATAGTGTGGATTCTACGGTCGATTTTCTTGAGTTTACGGGACGAAAAAACTCAAGAAATCGACTAACTCGGGAACCGGTAGAAAAAAGGCTTAGAAAAATTTCCTCTAGTCGCTGACTTGACTCGAAACCAAGAAGTCTTCCTTCGTGGTGCCAAGCGCTGTGGTATGCAAACGCCACATCCACTGAGCTAATCTTGTGATGGCATTTTCTGCGATAACCACGATATATTCGGAATAGAATTCAGCATCTCGCCTGACTTCTACTACTGGTTTTCCATGTCATTACTTTTTTGATATCCTTTACAGTGCCCCATTTCGCGAAAAAAATTGTGAGTCGCATGATTTCGATATATACCAATATCAAGCAACAATTTCGACAGTTCAAGGGTGATTTACAATCGAGATTTGGCTATATTGACGATGGTCCACTAGAATCATTGTAATAGCTTGTCTCTTTTGATATCTTTGCCCTCCAAGAAGGATAAATCCATGGATGTTCTTCGATCCAAGTATCTCGTGTAAAACTTTGTACAATATTCTTTTTTCAATCTTGGATCGACTTCAAATTCAAGACTCCTCGCTGAGAGCAAATGCGAGGCTATTATTGCTAATTAGTAGACTGCTATAAGGGAGAAAAAAAGAAAGGAGGAAGAAATAATATATATATAGTGCACAAAACCACTGTAGTATGTAATCACTTAGTTATTGATTTCTCCAAGAGCATCACCAAACCCTGTAGGAACAAACTCTTGCCAACAATAAAAGCAGAACATTTAAAAAAACTAACGCATAACGCTACCGCCAGGATGGATGATTGACTCTTTGAAAGACTGAACTATAAAGAAATAGTTTTAAAAAATAAAAAGGTGTTGGAAGAACTTCGCATTTTAAATAACAAAAATAAAAATTATCCCAATTAAGAATAATATTGTTTTATACTTAATTAGTTTATATATTTATTTTAATAATTTCATTAAAATACACAGTCTTTTAAGATTCTTTAAGTAATTCAATTGGCTGATCAACCCAAATTAATGCAACGTCAAATTTAAATGACATTCTTGTCCCTGTGATTCAACCCATTCCTTGGTTTAGCACAAGTTCTGTTGGAGTCGCACGATTCATGTTTTCGCTAGCGTTCAAATTGTAGTGATTTCGTGAACAAGAGCGTGAATTTCACCCACGGTTAAAAGTAGCGTGATATTCGTATCAGATTAACTCCCTGGATGTTTTGTTATTGGGTAAATTAATGTGTCCACAATCAGAATTGTGACTTTTTTTCACAGTTAATAAAATAACACAAGAAAAACACCAACGAATTGTAATCCATCTCTTTAAAAATACTTGAAAACCGACGACGTGTGTTTAAATTTTTCGACGAAAAAATAATGAACTGATTAATTTGAAAAGAAGCCACTTCAGCTACAACTCGTCACATGTTCTGAAAAGGACTTGCAGAAGGTTGGCCAGTGGCACATGAATACCGGACCAAGGTCGAAAGCGTTGCTCTCCAAACATCACATTGTAGAGAGCGCTTCTGTCGCCTTCCTTACGTTAATATTATAATGTCTAATACCACTACCACTAATAATAATTATTATTAATACGTGACACCTCCAAGGACTCATCGAGGAAGTGCACTCTACAACTCTCCGTCTCGACTACTTAATCTACGAATTATACATAACTGATACTACAATCATTATTCACGCACAACGCCATCTACTGCCCACCACCACTACTAATATTTTTTGTCTGGTAATTGTGCGTGTTCTCATTATGTATAATAACTAAATTAAGCATTTAAAGAAATTTCACTGACGTTTCGCTAGCTTGAGTTAGTGAAACGTCACGGTAAATACTTAATTTAGTTATTTCATTCCTACTAAGTTTATTCCAGAAATTTTCAACATGAATAACTAGAACTACGGAAATCGCAACTCTGTCCATCAGCCTTACAAATTCTATTTTATATCTGTTTTAACTGGTGACTGATTTTCATCATGCAGTGTGAGATCGTTAATTTGCTTATTGGGTACCCAAAGAGCTTTGAAAGTTTTTTTATAGTCTCTACAGTAGAGTTTCTGCATAATTCAACTCTTAGCTTGTCCAGTTGTATCGATATTAATGTTCGCAATAGATTTACAGTCTTTAGTGAGCAGGATTTTCATAAAAATAATGAATATTCAAAACACGTTTCTCTTTTTGATTATTATTATTATTATTAGAATGATACTTTAGTTCTTTTTCAGTTAGCCAGTCTCATAAGGAAATAGCAGAAGAACAAATGCAGACATAACAGACTGGCCACATTTATGCCTTTACATTAGTCTTCATCGGCAGTTATTCTAAGCAACAACAACATTATCATTCTTGAATAATTTTCTGTTAGCATTTTCAATAAATTCAACACAAGGAAGTGACCGAGTCTATCATCACAGTCGGTTAATCATACAGTTAAATAGGCTTTGCAATCCGATACCCACTTGAGAATCGATTGTCTGTACGCGACTGTGTAAAAAATCTTTTAAAGATTTTTGATTTTGTAAAAAATCATCCTTTCAGGATTTACTAGTTAAATCCTGAAACTAGTTAAGGTTCTTGGGACAACGCATGATCAGGATCACTAAAATATTGTTTTTCATATTTGGAGGGCATCAATTTATTTTTCCCTAATCAGTAACCAATTTATTAATAAGTAAATGTACATATTACAAAAATTGCTTTATTAAAAATATTTCACCCTCACCACGAACAAACACCAATAAGAAAAGTTTCGTATCTCACAGAAATAACGCGCGTAAGCATACAATTTATCTGTAGCGACACTGCCGCAACGAGCACTACCAGGTTCACTTGTTTCGTGCAGTGACAAGTGCAAACGAACATCGGCGAGTCTAGCCGCAACTGACCTAATGTGATAATTCCAACTCTGCATGTAATATACATATTACTATAATATAATTGCATACTGAAATCACAGAAGACATGCTAATATGTACATAGAAAAATATGTTGATATAATATACATATTACATATTATTATAATATAATTGCATAATAAAACCACAGGAGACACGCTAATATGTACAGAGAAAGTTGCATAACAATTAATTGGGAACAAAATAAAACAAAGCAGTTAAATAGCATTTACATTTTTACGTTTTACACATGAGACTGGATCTTTCAATACAAATATGCTAAAAACCAACAATTTATACAATTATTTTGAACAGAGCTTCCTCATTAGTGTGGGGAAATAAATACTCTTTGATTAGAGTTTTGTATTTGTTTGGGTTAATTTCATTTCTTATTGTTAAAGGTAGTGTGTTGAATACTTTTGGCGCTAAATAAGTATAATGTTTGCATATTGTTTCTTTATTTGCTTTGGGAAAACTATATATTTTAGGCCCTTATGTCTACTAAGGAAAGCATGTGTACACCTGTTGGCAACTCATATAAGTAAATATGACCTCTATTACTTAATTCTTGCTAAAACGAACGTAGAGGAAAGAGTAAGATCTAGCTGGGTAGTGAATAATTGGCTAACTTCATCCTCCTTAAAAAAAATATGAGTCCCTTGTAGGAGGGCGAACCATGTCTTTTCCGGATGAGATTGCTTAACTTGTGTTCAGTTGGAAAAACTAGAATAAAGGGTTGCGTTCTTGACAGGATTCGAATCCAGTTCTTCTCAGCCACAGAGTGTCGTCACTTGGGTTGAGATAGTAAATGACTCTGTAAATCGCAACTAATTTCAGGTTTCTCATCCCTTCTTAAACTCAGGTCTACCTTATTACCACCAAGAAAAATCCTACTTCATTCCCTCTTACATTTGATAATGTTTTAGTTCCTTTCAACGTCAGCTTTCGTTTCTTGGGCTGATATGTTACTTCCATTGCTTCCTCAGCCTGTAAAAAAATTGTTCTTTATCGTTCAATCATTACTTGTCTTCCTCTCCACTCTTAACATTTTAAGTCTCAGATTCGACAAACCTTGGAGTATTGCCTCCGAATTTAGGCTACATCACCAAAGACCTCCCTATGAATTCTTGATATTCAGAAGAGGGCAATGGGCTTAATTACCTACTCCTTTCTTCACAGACTCCCTTCAGTCACTTTATCACAAGCGCTCTGTTTCAGCGTTGTGCCCTTTCTTCTGTAGGAACTTTCATGGACATTGGCTACTACCATTCCTCCACTTTCTTCTTACCATAGAACTAGAGCAGCCACTGGCCAACATCCATACACTGTCCAGCTTCCAACATCCCGAACTAAGTTCTCATCAGCTTCCTTCATTCAGTCCACCTCTGTTCTTTGGAACAATCTCCCATTACTAAATTTATTTATTTGTAAAAAATAAATAAACATAATAATTTTATTCTACACCGCTTGGAAAGAAGTTAACGAACATCCCCATGGGCAAGGTACATCATACCATGTAACAAGTCGCGTGTTTGTCGCCGGTATAAATTGGAGGAATATGATGATCCCAAGTCAATAGAAATGTGTTCGGATGGAATTGTTACCAGGACCGAACTGATGGAGTTTGAAAGAGGAGATATAATAGAATGCCATTTCGCAGAGATGGTAGGGCAGGGAGTTCAACTGCCAATGATACTAGGAGTGGACTGATTTCGAAGTCTTCGCGAATATATAGTTAAAGTGTCGTTCTTTTGGTCTGTTTGTCCGAGTTGCAGATGAAACATTCGAGTTGCCGAGAGGGCAAATCCCTTCCACCTGCGGATGAGAGTGGTTAAACTTACCTTCAGTTGAAATGCTCTTTTGAGAGGCCTTCTGAAAGAACATCAAGTTTCATTGATGTTCCTTCTGTTTTTAATTCGTAATCGCTTATCTGGCAAACATATGCGCTTTCATACCTTTCCGTTCTCTAGCAAACTCTCGTGGACCCACAGCACTTCCAAAATATCCAGGATTCTACATCTGGCTTGTCTATTTTGCAGTTGAAACTTAAAGGAAGAAAAATTGCTTCCAACTGAATTGCATTCAGGACATTTGTCCTTTTGCAAAGTCTTGAATAAAAATTGAAGTTCGTTAAATGATTTGTCCAAGTGTCATCAGACGTTTTCGGAGCTGTCTTCCCTATGATTAAAATACCTACAAGATACATACAAGCAATTAACTTCACTTATAAGAACCAAGAAAGATTGATTAACTACAGTTTATTAAAAATCGTTGAAATTTTATTAACTGCGCGTATGTTACAACCACAACTCTTTTTTACATGCAAAAAAACATAAATCTTATAACGAAGCCCAGTTACAGTATGTAGTGCTTTTTGAAGCACTACATACTGTAAATTAAATACAAATCACACGATTCATATTTAATATGAATAAATATGAATCATATGATTCATAAAATATGAATCATGGAAGAAACACGCTGTTCCAATGAGGAGGGGGGTCTTTTTATTCTGCGCATAAATAGCGAGAAATTTAAACAAAATAGAGGCGTCCCGTTGGAAATTTCCGAATTTTTATAATAAGCAATTCCTTATTTACAGAATATGTCACAAAACCTGGCTCTTTTGACTAACTTGGGAGAAATTGGACTTTGAATGTTGCACTCTTTCTAGTTCGATGGTGTTCCGTACAATAGGAAAAAATCATCACCAAAGATTCAAATTGAAACAATACAATATCTTTGAATTTACTAGATGCAGATATAAACTGGAATAGTTTACCAAATCGTCTACGAAATCGCCAAACAATAGCAATCAACCCCTAGATTTTAAAGGATTTAAATCCTACATATATAAAATACGTAATAACAACCCATGTCTGTTTGCAGACTATAAACTAAATAGATTAATATCTGTACAATATAAAATGATACAGCTTATATTTTGTTAATAAACAGATGATAGTAGCTTTGCCCACACACGCTTCAATGACAGAAAGTAAAATACTATGACCAAAGCACCTATATCACTGTGTAACTGCTAAAAAGATTACTTTGATGCCAACTATAGAAGAGCCAAAACACAATATTATATAACAAGACTTCAGATGATTAAGTAGATCGCATATAAATTCAACAATCATTACGTAAAACCCACGTGAAGTGGGTTTTATTAAACAAACCATTTTAAAACAAAAACCTTGCAAGCTGTATACAAAAATGGGCCTTAATGTATGGGTGTAGGGTGCATGTAAAATAGAAATAAGCACTGTGCGTACCTACAGACCTAACGAAACTATGCTTGGAGCAAGTTTTACTAAACAATTGCAGTGTATACGTCTATCAAATGATACTGTTGCCTCAGCGAATTGCTGATATGTGAAGATATGCAGCAACAACTTTTGTCCAAGCTTTATGACCAATTATTCTCAATTCAGCTCGACGAGATAGCAACATGGATTTTCATTTAAATTGCTTATGTCGATTTTCCGATGGATTATCAGCAATTAAAGAGTTATTGTTTTAAAAACCAATAGAAAGAAGAGCCCACAGCACCTGAATTAAACAAATCCTGAAGAATTTCTTTGAGGTGGCCTTAACAGTCCAGTTCGTTGGTAGAAAATCTGTACAATTAACTGTGTATTTAAACTGAGCGGAACAGAATTCAAGAAAACATGACATTTAAAAATTAAAAATCTATCCAATCAGAAGTATGGAAATCATCCGAAAGAACGTAATCAGGAAATGAGCGAGAGCCTGCGGTTCACCCCAATATAAAAGAGAAATCGGGATGTGGATGATGTTATTTTGAAAATAAGGGAAAATAGCTATTATATAAAGAAATCAAGAAAATAAAATACTCTTGTTAAAATAAATATAGCAACTTAATTAGTAAGTGTTATTAATATATTATTTTTAAGAAATAAAGAGAATTCTTTAGAAAGTTTAAAGTAATCTTCATATCCCTCTTTTAAATATAAATATTTTTTATAAATAAGACGTAATTGCAGAAAATTCCTATTTTTGTAATTTCAACAGAATAAGAACGAAGCGGTGGCTTCCATTAAAATGTTTCACTGCAGAATTACAAAAGTACACAACTGGAATAATTTTGAAGTGAATTAAAAAATGATAATAAATTCTTACCTCCCAAAATGGAATTTAACTGAAATCAATAATGCAAATAAAATAGTGGAAATATACAGAGATTAATTTCTTTGTCAAAAATTTATTAAGTTAAAATACTTCAGGAAATTATTTTTTTTAAAAAAATAGAAAATATATTAAAATATTAAAAAAAACGTAAACTTTTCCCTGTATTCAATTCTTCATTCCCACAAAAAATGCTACTTCCATCTTCTTAAGTAAGTACATTTCTAATTTAACAGATATTACGAATTTTTTATTGTTAATCCGAAATATCTTTAATTTTAAACAAGAATATTTCTTCGTCAATTGAATCATAAGTGGAAAATTCGCATAGAAATGCTTTCAAAATGGTATCCGACTGAAGTTATTACTGTTAGTACACTTTAGTCTTGCTTTTTAACACAAATATCTGGCAATATATCACTTTTTGAAGCTGCTAAATGAGATAACGTTTAGGAACATATCTTACAAAAGAGCAAGGCAATTACGTATTTGTTTCCAGCTTCAACTGGAACACTCTCAAATCTGAGGGATTTGTTCGTAGGAAAAAGAACCAGAAAAATATGTTACTTCTGTGGAATGTTTTTATTATTGGGTGCTTTTTAAAACCAAATTTTATTTATAAACTTCGATTTTGGGCTTCATCGTTATTCATCACAATAATCCATATCCATATGTTCACTGGGCATCAACAAATGTCGTATGGCCACTCCGATGCTCGGTGATGTGTCACACAAGGCCTCTCCATGTTGTCCCGTTGTATGCTTTTCTGGAGGCCTGAATTCTCTAAAGATCAGTCACTCACATACACCATCCATCCATCCATCCATCCATCCATCCATCCATCCATCCATCCATCCATCTCATTGACGGTCTATCCCTTTCTCTTTTTCTAGGAACTCTACCTTCTATTAAAGTACTCTGTTATTACTGATCTTGTTAAGTTTATCATGAATTTGTCCTAGTTCTTCCTTGTCATTACCTCTCTGTAACGACAAGGTATTCATCAGTATGCTTCAGATTACTGATCACTCTACTTCCTACTTTAATTCCTGTCTTGAGCTCATCCAATGCATCACGCATATGTACTAAACAAGTGAGTAGAAAGTAAACATCACTGCCTAACTCCTTTTCCAACCTTAAGCCAATCAGTCAATCCAACATCTGTTCTTACCATGGCTTCATGCTCGCTATGCAAGTTAGATATCAGAACGGTTAGTGTTTGAGGAAAATCCATTCTTTTCATTGCTTCCTACACTTTTTATTTCCAACATCGAGATCAGTCGTTGCTTTTCTTGTCGGACGAAAATTTATTTTAGTTAATGATCGCACGGAAGTGTTCGTCGCAAGCAACACCTGTCGATGTTTCTTACCAATAGCTGCTTCTTCAGCTTTATCACTCACATTGAATGAGGCAAGTACTTTTATATTGATATCCTCTACACTAAGTGAGGCAACACTATCCGATGGCTTCACTGAAGCCATTCCATCCATGAACTGAGAAGAATTGCTACCATTCTTCATGCATCCAGTGACGCTACATGTTGAATCTAATGCTACATCACAAAGAATTGAGGGCGGTAAATGCTTTAAAAAAAATTAGTCGGTATCGACGATAACTTTTGATCGGAAATAGCTGGATTTGGATTCCATCTACCGTGAAGAAACTATAAATGGCTCCTCAGTTGAACGTTAGGCAGCCAATTTCATATGTCAACAGCCACAGGACAGCACAAACAACTTACAATCTTCATTGTTTTCAAGGTTAGCAATAATGTTTACCCTGCAGGCTTTATGATGTGAAATTTTGGTCTTCTGTAATTCTGGCTTTTACCGTTGATCGGAAAATTTGTAAAGAACTCTGTAAAAACGACTTTTGGTGCATACATCCCTCAAACGACTAACTAAGGGATATTTTAATGTGAATCTCTACACTCTGATCCCAAATATTATTACCTTTGATTGCAATGTTTTCAGTGTTCTATTTTCCCACTTACATGCGGACAAAAGTCAATTTCTATGTCTTGTAACTTTTTTAAATTTTTTCTTCTGTGCAAAAAATTATGGCACTGATAATAGAGAATACAGGATGTTTTTTCCTCTTTTTTGTTTCTTTCATACCTCCTCAATCGACTTCTGTTTAAGGAATCTCTCATAGTAACTAATCTCGTGCAAGCTGAAAGACAATGAAGGAACATTGACAAATGTTTCTCATTGAAGTGTCCTCAAAATTCTTCGAACTTGAGATATCTGTACTTACAGATATATTTTTTAATTCCTACACTAATACAAAAGTACCATGCTAACACACAAGGAAAATATTTGATAGTCAGCATTCCTAGCTAGCAAACTGATACTTTTCAGTTCGGCCGATCTGCTGGTAATACCTCATTGAAGAAAGGAAACTTCTCTTATTTTCTGTTGTTCTTTTATGTTCAAGGACTTAGAAAATACAAGTTTCAAGAATTTTGTGTTTTTAATTGAACAAGGTGATAAAAATAAAAGAAAGACATGTTAAGAGAGTGATGTACAGTGCAAGATGAGAACACGAGTACGAGAGAGAGAAAATGGCAAAAATAGGGTATATATATTACTAGCTTGACTTCGATCTGGTTTGTGTCCAATCTTATCTTGCTCGGAATTTATTCAACTATCACAAGGATAGAACGAACAACAGATATAATTATTTCGGTATGAAGAAATTGAAAGAAAGAAAAAAAGATATTTTTCGATTACAAGGCTGAACATGAAAGGAGTACAAAAAAATCAGCTAACGCCTTTTATTCCCTTCTAGGTAGTAGGCGAAGCCCATTTAGCCCTGTGTAACTTTCGGAAACTTTTGGAGTGGGCAGTTGAATCTCCACTGGTATTAAATCAGATATGGCTAGCTCAAGACTGATTATAAATGGCTTCAGTGAAGAGACGGCTGACAGGTGCTGCAATGGCAGCACCTGTCAGCCAAACTTTGTTGCCAAACTCTATGTTATTGTTTGTACTAGTGTGATCTACGATCGATTTTCATGATTTTATGGACGAAAAACCCTAGTCTCCGGGAGTAAAAGAGGAAGCGAAAAAGAGGAAGTGGTAGAAACGAATACCCAATGCTAGCTACCCTTTGACCTGGTTCGTGGCCAAATCTCATTTTTTTAATGAGTCATCCTAAAAAATCTTCTGAAGGAAAGATTTAAAAAATGAGACACTTATGATACTCTAAGTTTAGTAGTGTTATAGCTCTTTTCTTTTATGTTCGTATCTCTGATGTATAAATTCCTTTTCTGGAATTCACTAGTTTTGATAGAAAGAGAAATGAAACCGATTGCTGTGAATTATGGTGGCAAAAAAACTGCCAAAATGAAATTCAGAAGTTAAACCTACACATATAATACTTATGTATATGGTCACGAGTGTCTTCATAGTTGAGTGGTTTGATATATTCAAGCTGTTCAACAAAAATCACTGGTGTGTTGTTATAACTGTGTATTTCGTGATCTACCGTGTGTTTCACTAGTTGGTCTACTTTACCTTCATAAATCATAACAAGAATTTAGCTGATCAATTTATTAATAAAAAGTATGGATAAAAACGAATATATAAATATAAACAAAAACTAAGAATATTTAACTTGGAACTGGAACACCAAAACACTAAAAGAAGTACCAAAATAATCCTATAAATGGATACAGTAACCTAAACATCTGGATTGTATAATTATAAACAGGGGCGGCTCCTGCACAGGCATTGAGGAACTGCAGCACCCCCAATTTTTCTCGATATATAAATATATTTGTTAATTTATTTATATTTGCTTGTAATATTTAATTTTATCATCAACAATCCTATACAATTCTCTTATTTTGTATAAAAAATAATAAAAATCCATCTTGTAGGAGGGCGAAGGAAGCTAGCAGCACTGTGTTTACCTCAGTGTCATATTGCTACGCGCGCAAGCATATGCACGCCGTAGTGAGATGCGAGCTATTAGCGTAATGCGGCACTGTCCGTCGCGCAGTTCCACTGTTGTTTATATGCAGTTTGCGCCAGCAGTAGAGTGTTCGTAGTGCTTATCGTGTTTACTCCGTCTCTTTAAATATTTGGACATTACAATTAAAGACACAACATTTGTTATAGTTTTTATTTTAGAACATTATTGGGATTATGATAATGGGTTTTATTTTTAAGTAATTTTGAATTATACCAAAGTGTATATAGTTTTATCGATAATAAACCATTTTTTCATGTATAATTTTTTTTTAAATTTTTACCATAATTTTGACATTTTATCCAAACACGTATACACTGTACTTACGGTGTGTATGCATATTTCGAAAGTTGCAGTACCCCCACTATTTCAAGCCACGAGCCGTCACTGATTATAAATAAACGAGAACAGTAATTTTACACCTATAATCATTTTTATATTTTGAAGTTTTACTTACTTTTATGAATTACCTTATTATTGCTTATTTTATTATAAAATTTAAGGGAAAAAAACACTCGGCTTGGCAAGAATGAAGGAATATGGTAAATTTGAATTCAGATCTTGGCTATATCAAAACAAATTAATTGAACATGCTAAGGCTGTGCAATGCATATTTATTCAATATCTTAAACCAACAAAAAGCAATATAAAAAATAACGTTGATATAAGTCAGCACTTCGCATACAGTATATAAAAATTGACACGTGGTATGGAAGCGTGTATTCTAAGTTCGATACTTAAAATATTTTAATTACAAGCATAAGTTAAAGAAACTAGAGGGTTCAAATAACGAGGGCTGTAATTGAAGTGAAATGCCGGCTACATTATGATGATTTCCACTGTCTCTTGATGATGATAATAATAATAATAATAATAATAATAATAATTTTTTTTAAAAAATAATAATAGTTTATTATCTCTCAAATAATTACATGAATATACTAAAATTTAGGCAACAGTGCAACTTTTTCTTGCAAAATGGTTCAGTAAAAATTATAATTACTCTTAATATCATTATCATTTGCAGAATTTCTCATTGACACAAGAGTAAAAAGCGTGTATTATTACCATTAATAATAATCATAGTAATACTTTACACTTAATAACTCACAAGTTAAATAATATTACTTATGTTGCAGTTTACATAATAATATTTTTTTTTTTAATTTAAATATATAAATTAAATATATAATTTTAAATTTAAATATATAAATTAAATATATAATTTTAAATTTAAATATATAACTGAAGTATTACTATCACATTTTCTGTTTACTAAAAGTATTCATTACAGAATGTTAAGTAAATAATATTAGATAAATACTACTACTGGGATGTAACTCAACTGCACCCTCGAAGCTTTGTAATTAGCTTATCTGATGGTGATACTGGTTATATATATATATTTCTTATTGATTTGGTTGCTGTGTTGGAAGTAGGCAGATGTTTGGGAGGTCAAATGAATGATCTGAAAGGTCTGATCAAAGTGAAATTGCCGATATATTCTGGTGTTATTGGGTCTGTCTTGTTGGTTCACATTCTTTTTTATTGTGGGCTTCTTTTTGAACTATTTAGGAGGCTTTTTTTCTCAGTGGCAGCCTTTCTATGTCTTCTGTGCTTATAATTTGTATCGGCTTTGAAATTTGTGACTTCCTTATGAATATCTTGGCATCTCTGGTCCACAAAAATTGGTAATTTTTTTCCATTTTTGCTTTTCTTGATTGGTACAACAGATTCTGGTTGAATGGCGTTAAATATTCGGATAGGAAGATTGGTGTATTGTCTTGCTGTGCGTTCAAGTCCTTGGCAACTGTTTTTTTCTGCCTGCTGGCTTTTATGAGATTGTCTCTTGTGAACTTGCTCTTAAGACGAATTATGACTGGTGCAGGTCGTGGCAAGCCTTGGTTTTTGCTCTTCCTAGGAATCCGATTTACGGTCTGAATGTCGTTAAGCTGTAGGGGGATATCAATTACATGGCCTAATTTTAAAACCACGTCTCTGAGGTTTTCTGTAGGTGCAGTTTCAGGAAGACCGTTTATGAAAGATCTTCTTTATGTTGTTGCTGATTTAAACGTTCGTATTGTAGTTTTAGAGAATGAAGTTCTTGACGGAGTTCGGATGTCTCTTTCATCAAATTGTGTTGCCTGTCATTTAGTGCGTTAATGCTCATTTTAATGTCTTTTACCGTTTGCAACACTTCTATAACTGATAAATTATTATGTTTTACCAAATCTTCATATTCGCTAGATTTTTTGTTATTTGTTCGTTCTGTTTCTTAAAGAGTTCTTGCACAAGGTCTACTAAGCTGGCTTTTGTGGTCTCTAGACCGTTTCCTATTAGTATATTTAAAGAGTCGAAATTATAGGACTCACCTGCATTTTTTTGTCTGTTCAGTTCGTCATCTGATTTTGCCTCCGGTATAATTGGCTGCGTCGTAGGTGGCTGCTTTAGAAGCGTTTCTTTGTTCTTCCAACAGAGTACGCACTTCCATTCCTCGCGTGTGACATTGGATTTATATTTATGTTGCCCGGTTGTTTCTGAAAAGCCGGCACATTTTAAGTGTAGAATCCTACTACATTTCGTACAAGTTATATTTTTTCCGTTGGACGATAAATCCTCCAGGCATTTGATACACTTCATGACTCACCTTTTTTCCCTTAGGCAGTCTGGCGTGATTATAAAGATGGCGACGTCCTTTGTTCTTCGCTCGTTGTTGACCACGGTCCTCTCTGTTCCCTTTTCAACACTTCAAAATTTGGTTTCTTCTTAGCCGATCTCGTTGAATTTTACATCACTGTCTTCGGCGTGATGAGTAGGGTTACTTGGGAGCACTTTCAACTTGAAACAGGAGTTGGAACCACTTTAAAACTATAATAATAATAATAATAATAATAATAATAATAATAATAATAATAATAATGAAGCGAACTAAAAACAAAGGAGGCAAGAGAGATTTAAGGCTAAAATATTCAAACAAATATTGTCGATGATGGTTAGCTACCTCGATATTGAAACGTTTTCCAAACAAACCGTAACTGCAAGCTAATCTAAAATTATTTCCGCATTTTTATGTACGATTAAAAAGAAACCAAGACATGAAGTAAAAAAATAGAAAAAGAAAAACAGGAGGAAGAAACATTTTATGAAAATTCTAGCAACAGTTATGAAACGAACCTAACAACAAGCCACCTTAAAAGAAGATCGAATGCACCTTAAAATATTGCAGGAATATACTTGAAAAAAATGCAACAGATGAAGTATGTAGAGGAACTCAAATCGTAGACCACATACATCTAGAGATAATAGAGGAAATTAAAAAAATAACCACTAAAAAGTGTAAGTTCACGCAGGAAGTTCTTTTGTCCTGCCAGACTGTTTTGCATTTTGCATATTCCAATCATTCGGCTGCTTCTTGTATCAATCTATTGTTTGCCACAACTTTCCTGATGTGGGTTGAATGCGTTTGCTTATCACACCATTCTATGTGTCGGCGAAGCACTATTTTAAGTGCCCATCATGACTATCAATGTCTTAGTATTAGCTTACGTTCAAAGTATTGAAATTATTACTTAAATTTTATCTGCGAATAAGTCCGTTATCGAACTGGGTTAAATGCGAGTTTTATTTCTTGTTAAATTAACAACAGTGTAAGTAAAACTCCATTATTACATCACATCTACTTTTTAATTCAGGAGTCTCCAACGCATGACCCACGGACCACCTGCGGCCCACGGAGCTCTTTGCTGTGGCCCATCGGCCATGTTGAAAAATAACTACTTAACATTAAAACGCGATTAAATAAAAAATGATTTCAATGAAGCCCGCGGGCCACTAAGCTATACTGAGGTATTTAGAATTGTAAGATGCTTTCCAGATTCACAAGGAACGCTGTGCATTTGATACTTTACATAAAATCCTATAAATATTAAGTAGACATGCTTCTTCAGCCATCTACCGGAAGGGAACGACGAAAGGCACTGATATTCTTGAAGCCGTCAAGAAAACGAACTAGCGTTTCGATCTCAGCTTAACCAACCTCTTGGGTGTGGCAACTGATGGTGTCCCTTCTATGGTGATAAAGAACGAGGGTTTGCTGCGCTGCTACGGAAAGAACCGGAACTAGAAGGAAAAGATTTCGTCCATTACCACTGTTTAATCCAACAGGAGAATTTTTGCCCGAAAACTATTGGATTTGAGAATGTCATGAAATTTATTATGACTGTCGTCACATTATTAGAGCAAGAAGGTTGAATCATCGTCAATTTCAAGAGTTTTTGTTTCAAGAGTGTGAAGTGGATCACGGCGATGTAGTGTATTATAGTGATGTGCGTTGGTTGAGCAGAGAGAAGGTTCTTAAAAGAGTCTTTGATTTAAGGAGCGGAATGCAGCAGTTCATGCAAACCAAGGGGAATCCGGTTGCGGAATTTAACGATCCGAAGTGGATGACAGACTTTGCCTTTGTGACCGACGTCTCGTTGCATATGAATGACCTAAATACGCGGCTACAACCCAAAAATAAACTGATGCACACTTTGTTTGTTCACATCAAAGTTTTGTGGCCAAGCGCAAGCTTTGGGAGGCACAACTCGCAAAAAAGACAACTCATTTTCAGCTTCTCGCTGAGTCCAACTGTTCGTCTCTTGATGAATACGTTACAAAATTAGCCGTATTGCGAAGTGAGTTCGAAGAGAGATTGAGTGATTTTCGTAACCAACAGTCTTCTTTACATTTATTTTCAATGCCATTCAGTGTCAATGCTGCCGAAATGCCTGGCTCAGTACAAATGGAGCTGCTTGAACTCCAAAACAACTCTTCTTTGAGAGAAAAATTATTCATTATGCCTTTGCTTACATTTTACAAAGACTACATTTCTGAGGACGCATTCCCTAATCTTCGCCAGCATTCTTTCAAGATGTGAGCTTTGTTAGGAAGCACATACTTATGCTAGCAATTCTTCTCCAGAATGAAGCATGTGAAGTCCAAGACAAGAACTCAGATTACGCACCAACATCTCGAGAATACTCTGCGCATAGCGACTTCCAACATTGATGCCAACCTCGACAAGGTGGACAAGGAAAAACATTGCCAAGTTGCCCATTGACATTGTAAAAAATGAATGTTTCCTTCATTAAATTATCTTTTTTCAAGTATTGATTGTATTTACTTATCATGAACCCGACTCCTACCTACGCTCTTAAAGCTGAGTTTGTTTATTTTTATAGGATTTTATGTCAAGTATCAAATGCGCAGCGTTCCGTGTGAATCTGGAAAGCATCTTACAATTCTAAATACCGCAGAATAGCTTAGTGGCAAGCAGGCTTCCTTAAAATTTTTAATGCGGCACGCACTGTCTGAAAGGTTGATGACCACTGTTTGAAGTGTATCGCATCGCAGTGCTACCTATCGGCAATGAAAAAATACCGAAATGTTTCAGTTCACATTAGAAAATTAACGACTATCGTACGGTAGCAATATTAATTTTAATATCGAATAAAATATTAAACAAATATAACGTTAAAAATACCCGTTGTTTTAATTAAAATATGTAATTATTTCATCACTGTATTTACCTGCTATTAATCGCCTTTTACTGAGAATTTTAATTTTCTCTCTTTCATTAACTTCCATGAGAAATATATTCTTGTGTGTGTATGGAATCTTTCGGGTACCTACAAAGAGACTTAATTCACGGCTTAAAGCGTTATGGGGGTTGAAGCAAATTGATTACAAGTTTATGTAATATAAATTAATAATAACTTTTTAATGTGTTTGAATCTCATTGGAAATATTTGGGTTGGTCACTTACATCACGAACTTTTCCAGTGAAGTCTTATGACATTCTTTATCCATTTTGGGTTAGTTGAAATGTCATCATTTTATTTTCCACTCGAATTTTTGCCCAAAATTACAACTCTCTTATAGAATATATAAGCAAATTAATTGATCGTTGAAAGTTTTTTAAATAACAAAATATAGTTCAAAAACCCATGAAATAATTGAAGTAAATATAACACACCTTTCATTATATCGTAAAATCATACTACAAGGAAACCTAAATTAAAGCCGTTTTTAAATTAAAACTGTTTCTCCAAATCACTAGAATCAAATTGTTCATCTACAAACTGATGCTTCGTACTATACTCACTTACGCTTCTCCAGCTTGGGGCCATACAGCGGACAGTAATATTCTCAAATTACAACGAGTGCAAAATAAATGTCTACGTGTGATTCTAAACGCTCCATGGTTATTTAAAAATGTGTAATTCCATTGGGACACAGATGTCCTCCTATATTTACAATTTCCTGGAGACTATAGCAACAAAATTCTTTTCAAAAGCATCTATACACTGCAACAAACTGGTTCAACTAGCTGCAAATTACGAAGCAACGCATTTCTTCAAACATAAAAGACCAAAAGGCATCTTAAACTACAATTCTGATGTTTAAACTCAAAGCCCGCTCAGGGCGAGCAATTGGATCATACATTTTTCCACACACTGTTTCCCCATCAGATAGCGGTGAATATGAAAATCATTTTGCTTCACCCTTGAAGTCAGAAATGTTAATCGTTAATCAGTTTCTCCAAATTTAAATTCAAGTAAACCCACACAAGAGCATAGCTATAGTCTTCACTAGAATGACGGCATTTCCCAATGGGGATATCTTCCAGTTTAATGCCAAGATTCCCTGGAAAACAGAAGCCAGATACCTTGGAGTACTATTGGACAGAAGACTAACCTTCAGCCACCACATTAGGGCCTTATATGCAGAGGCATCTAAAACCATCGACCAGCTCTACCCCCTAATTAATAGGAACAGTAAACTAAACACCAGGATCGAACTACTTCTCTCCCAGCTGATGCTTCGTCCCATAATCACATATGCTTCTCCAGTCTGGAGGCATACCGCCAATACTAATATTCTCAAATTACAAAGAGTGCAAAACAAATGCCTACGTATGATTCTAAATGTCCCATGGTATGTCAGAGACATTCAACTTCATCGGGATACAAATATCCCTTATATATTCTCTTTCCTTCAATCCTTAGCATCAAATTTCTTCTTAAAAACGTCTACACAGAACGAACTGGTACAGCAAGCTGACAATTACAACGAAACTGATCTCAACAAACACAAAATACCAAAACCATATTAATTTCTAATAGAGATATGTAAGCTCCATTCTCTCCCAGCGCAAGCAAACAGCTCATAAACTTTCCCTCACCGTATCCCTATCAGATAGCGGGGAGTATAAAAAGCCTCGGGCTTCAACCTTGGAACCAGCAACTATGCGTTATGCTGATATTACTGTGAATGTACTCGTAAATTAACTCAATTTTTCTGCTTATTAACTTTGTATGATGATGTTTTATTACTGTTCTGAAAATAGAAAATACAAAAATAGCTGTAAGTAACCATAGTTATATATTTGTTAAAGGAAGTGATGACAAACTATTTGGTTCAAGCTTCAACCATGTCCGACTGGAGATCGAGATAGTTGCGAAGATTTGCAGGCAGGGAAAGGTGATTTATCCCATCGGGAAGCTGCCAATTCTCGTGAAGACACCTTCTGATTTTGCACCGACAAAGATGGGTGAGTTCGGAAGGATTCAAATAACGTCGTTTAAGCAAGGGAAGCCAGGGTGTGGTCATAAGTAGGAATTGGTTGGATGAAAATTGCCACTTGGCTTCCTTCCATCGACCTTGCGACGTGACGTAATTGATGACACTCTGTAGAGACCCCAAAGACAACTGTGGGGTTACTCGAAGGATATACTTTACGGAGGTCACTCGATCTTGGAAGTTTCGAATTTCCCATTCTTCGTCAGCCAATCGATTTACTTCTGCACGGAGAAGCTTTTTGAAGCAGAACAAAATGAAATTCGACGTATGAAACTGGGTGTTTTCCGATAGGAACAGGATTCGATCCAGGATAATCTTTGCGCCATATCTGAGGACTTGGAACAGTATGTGCGGCTGGACGTAGAGCCTGGATTCGAAGACAAAGTGCGTTTCGCAGATGACATCGACGAACCTCTTGCCGTTAGCAAACAACAACCTGGTCAGATTGGCCACGCGAAGGAAATAGCAGAGAGGGGATTCCTGTGCCATCCTCTGACAACAAACATCGTCTTCCCTCCAAGACCAGAACTCGGTTATCTCTTTGGGATAAACCTCTTCTTGCCAAGTGAGTTGTCTACAGCGATCCGTTTCTTTCATGCATGTTATCACTTCGGCAACGAGTCCTACGTGTTGAACGTTTTTCCAGAAACACACCTTGGCTACAGAATAGACCATTTTCCTTCCAAAGGCCCACGTTTCGGGATGTCTCAACTCGTCATCGAAGTGTCTGCCTGTTTCTTCCTTCCACTTGTAATACAAATCCAACATGCTTCGGATGTTTCGTGTTTCATTTTGGCTTTCGAACTGTTCGTTGGTTTTTCGAGGATTTAGTAGAGTGTTTAGAGCGGAGTTAATTTCGTTCGATAATTTTTTTGTGATTGCCGATGGCATGGCCATCAATTTTGGATGTGGAGAATGCGAGTGTTGGAAATTCATTGTTGTAGTGGTCGATTGTTGTGAATCATTAAATGCTGATCAACAATACTTCGTTCAGCACATTCCTGATTTTCATGCTTTCACAATCAGGTATCAGATCACAACCTTTAAAAGGAATATTTTTAGCTTTTGATGATCTCCACTCTTTGACAAAACTAAACTGGGCGATGGGGTTTCACCATCTTTGTCACTATCTGGGAATTAGCTGAATATAAACTTGTTTCCTTCCTATAAATACACAGTATATGTTCTCTGGTATCGAAGTTTTAGAACAGGCATGATGATGTTTGTGACTGGTATTTTATTCAGAACAAGTCCCTTTCATTTTTTCTATATTTTGTTTTATTTTATTAATGTAATATATTCTATGCTTTCTTTATCTCGTATTCTTAAGTTTCAATTGCCCAAAGACTTCTTTATTTTTAGTACTTAGAAAAATAAATATGATCCATTATAATTATAAATAGATTAGCAATCAAAAATATTTTGGAAAACCAGGTTCCAGCCCAAACGAACAGTTCAGAATTTTCTTCACATTGGCCTGTACATGGAGTCGAGTATTAAACTGTGCAATTGACACTGTTCTCTAGACCAGGGTTTCCTAATCTGTGTTCCGTGGAACACAGGTGTTCCGCTGAAAGTGAATAAGTGTTCCGTGAAAAATTATCAAAATTAATACGAGCTGGGAATGGTTTTAAATGCTGCGATAAGTTCAAACATGTTTGAAAATCAGGCGCTCCTCACTTTGCTTTTTGGTATGTGCTATTAATGTCCGTCCGCGCTAACCTTGACTAAGGCGCCCACGGTTGCCGACACCTCCCAGCGCGAGTGAAGTACAGAGGTATCTATTCTAGGAAACGTGCTGTCAGAAGCAAGGTCAATGCGATGCGCTCAGGCCCGGCACGCCTTTAGTTTGCGCTTAGCTATACATTCAATACAAGACCGATGATACTTGACTCTAAAGAAGGTGTTCCGTTAAAATTTCAGGATCTGTGAAGTGTTCAGCCGTAAAAAAAAGTTTGGGAAACGCTGCTCTAGACAGATGCTTCTGTTATACATTAATTTAGTTTTTAGTTGATTTCAAGTTTTATTATTATTATTATTATTATTATTATTATTATTATTATTATTATTATTATTATTATTATTACTAACGCGAAAATCAAGAATTGCGGAAAGAAGTAAACACACTCAAGTGTCAAATGGAACACATGCTACAAAAAGAAAGAAAAAAAAGAACTTCAAATTGAGGGAATAACGAAAGAAAATACAGAAGACTTAAGCAACATAATGCAACTGATTGGCAGCAAAATTGGAATTCAAATCGCAACCACAGATATCACCTATAGCAACCGAGGCCCACAAAAAAATAAAGAGAGACCTCCACCAATCATCCCTCGTTTTACCAACAGAAATCTGAGAGACTCCATTCTTACAGCAAGCAAGAAAACAAGGCCGACAACAACGATCCTAACTGATAAGAAACTCCCAACACCAATCTATATAACGGAACACTGGACTCCATACTTCAAAAATCTTCTATACCAAGCAAGGAAGACAAAAACAGAGAAAAACTACAAGTTCCTGTGGACAAAGAATTCCCAGATATTTTTGAGAAAGAGTGAAAACACTCGAGTATACATAATTACAAGTGAATCCGACTTACACAGCCTACCAATATAAAACACTAACTCTTTATATCCTAAAGAATAAGATTAGAGCTCATTTAAAAACTATATAATGGGGATCTCAAAAATAGGCGAACATATCCAGTCAGACAACATAAACTTCAAGGTATTTGACTCTTTGGAGAAATGGTCAGACAACATTTCCACCAACACCAACTTCACAATCATACACACAAACATAAGAAGTATAAAAAAACACTGGCTTACATAGATAACACAGCTCAATTATACCATGATAAACATAGATGCGCTAATACTGACCGAAGTTGCAATAAACGACACAGAAATTTACGCATACAACATAAATAATTACCAAACCTACAACTTATGTAGACCAAACAAAAGAGGAGGTGGCATTTATCAAAGAAAAATACAATGTGACTGAAAAACAAACTCACTTCGAACATGCGGAAACACTAATTTTGGAACTCACAAACAGCCACAATAGTATCAAATACACAATAAACACAATATACAGATCCCCAGATAATAATCCACTCAGTTTTCTTCAGGAGTTAGAAACATGGCTAAGCGGCATCGAACCCCGTACAACACACAGGCTCATCCTAATAGGAGACATTAACATAAATACTTTTGACCACGCTTCTTCAACCACTAACACATATCTTGATATACTAAGTCAGTACAACATAAACCCTACCATTAACTCCCAAACAAGAGAAGAAATACTCAATGACTCACTAACAAAATCATGCATTGATCATATCGACATACGGGCTCCCATCCATACATATACATCATCAGTAATTATCGTAAAAATTGCCGATCACTGCTTTGTCTCAACTTCGTTTTATTACGTTTCCTCCCCCCCCCCCCACCACCACAAAAGTCGACAAAACTCGATCATACTAAAGAGCATTGTCGATAATCAAGTAAAAAATACAGACTGGAATTCCCTACTTAAAATAAACGATCCTGTAACATTATACGAGAATTTTCAACTAAATTTCACAGAAATATACAAAAAAGCAACAAAACCTATATAAACGAGGCCACAAACAGACAACAATCCATGGATAAATGACGACATACTAAATACTATTACTGAAAAAGAAAACCTATCGAAAAAACTTAAAAAGTCACCCAGTAACACATATTTACAAACCTTATGCAAAAACACAAGAAATAAAGTAACAACAAAAATTCGTAGGGCAAAAAGACGCTACTACTTCCAAAAATTCATGGAATATAACGACAACATTAAGCAAACATGGGCTACACTCAACGAATTAGTAACCCCGAAAAAAAAAACTTCAGCACAAGATTTTATTGCAAAAAGCTTCGGTCAGGACACAAACCAAGAGGAACTAGCAGACTCATTCAACCAGGCTTTCACAAACAACATCACACAACTCAAAAAAGACAAACTACTAACGAAACAAAAAACTACCGACACAAAGTCAACAACAAACGATGTATTTTCCACCCATAACAAAACAGGAACTGAAAGAAGCACTCCTAAAACCAAAGACTAATCCAGGAATAGACAATATAAGACTCACAGACCTTATAACACACTTTGAACAAATAAATCCAGTACTTTCGAAACTCGTGAACATAATATTCGACACAGGCATCATTCCACAACAACTAAAAACTGCAGTAATTACGCCAATATACAAACACGGCAAAAGAAACGATACTCAGAACTACAGACCAATAGCTACACTACCAGTCATCTCAAAAATTCTAGAAAAAATAACACACACCAGAATACAGAACTATTTACAGAAGTACAACATCATCTCACAAACCAATACGGCTTTCAGAAAACAAAAAGCACCATTACTTTATTATAAGACATCGCAGACACAATAAACAAAGCTCTCGACAAAAACAAGTACGCCGTCCTCATACTGCTGGACCTAACCAAAGCATTTGACACACTTGTACATGACATACTACTCACCAAACTATACTCAATAGGTATAAGAGGAACACTGCATATATGGTTCAAGAACTACCTCTCAAACAGAACACAAGTAACAAAAATAAGTACATGTCACAGTCGGAGTGTACAAGTAAAACACGGTGTACCTCAAGGTGCCATATTATCACCCACTCTATTCAACATATACATTAACGATGTTCATAACATAGCTATAAGAAGTCAAATATTTCAATATGCAGATGACACTGCACTACTAGCAATCCACACAGACATTAACACAGCTCTCTGCAAAGCACACGACCTAAACAAAATCACAACATACTTCTACCAAAACGCAATTCTAATCAACGGCACCAAAACACAGATGTTGATAATACACAACCCCCCAAGAATCATATGCCCCGCATCACTATCGATACATTGTCACACATACCGCTGCATTAACAACAAAAATACCTGCCAATGTTCCGAAATCAAACCTGTAACACACGCAAAATAACTCGGTCTCTATATAGATTCCCATGGACAAAACAAATAGACTACCTACACACCAAACTCCGGATCATCGCAGCAAAACTCATCCAAGTTAAAGACATTATTCTACCCAACATAAAAAAACTCCTATATCACGGTATCTGCGAATCCCTACTCAGATACGGAATAACAGTCTATACAAATACACCAAACAGCTACCTAACAAAATTAGAAACACTACACAGGAAAATCGTGTCAACGGTGATCTGGACACCTTACACGCAACATCCAATATCCGACAAGCACATTGCGATGCACAGAATTCTGAGCATTAAAAACCTGAAACACTACATGACATTAACAAGGAATTACTTTAACATCATCTTTCGAAACAACAGAGACACATATCGTATAACACGACCTACAACAACTCTCTACATCCCTACACCCTTCAATAATTCATACGGTTCTTTTGTGAGATCACATCAGATACCCACGCAACTCAACAACCTACCAAGAAAGTTAAAACACATAGATAACTACAGAACATTAAAAAACGAACTCTGAAAAATATACCAACAAAGTTAAGAAACCATTAACACTAATATACACATCACAAATCACTAGCATCCAATCCCTACATCCCATACATAAACAGTAGCAACAACACAAATAGTGAAGCCTAAATCCCACTCTCTTCATAAAAGCTAACCCAAGCTTCGAAGTAGGTGGGATTAACTTGCCTCACTCATCTACAAGTAATCCTTATAAGCAAATGCAGAAATTTGTATGTATAATCATTCTTTCTCAAACTTAAAATAAAAATAAAATAAAAAAATAAAAAATTATACAAAAAATTCTGTATAATCTTCATTGTTAATATTAGAAGAACATGTGTTGTAAATACATGTATATAAAGGCAAAAAAGTATTATTAAAATTTTTAATTGAAAACCAATGTAGGAATTGCAGCACTTAGTGCTGAACTCTGTAAAATTATAAGATGCAATGTCACACAAGATGTTTATTGTATGTATAAATATTTTTGGCAATCAATAAGTGAATATCAACATTTGAAAAAAAAAAAAAACTAACTGACAGGCACCCCAAATTGATAAAAGACACATCAGAACTCCATCAAGAATTTAACCCCCTGAAACTACAATATGAAGTGTTAAACCAACAGCCACATAAAGAAGACCTTGTCATAAATGGTCTTCCAGAAAGTGAATCCACAGAAAATCTCAGAGACGTAGTTTTAAAGTTAGGCCATGCAATTGACATCCCCCTACAGCATAATGATATTCAGACCATAAATCGGTTTGCCAGGAAGAACAAAAAACAAGGTTCGCCACGAACCACACCAGTCATAGTTCGTCTGACAAGCAAAGCTACAAGAGACAATCACATTTCAATCAGAATCTGAAGTACCAAGCAAGAAAAGCAAAAACAATAAAAAATTATCAAAGACGGCAAGATACTCTTGAGAAAGTCACAAAGTTCAAAGTCTATACAAATAGAAAGCTCAGAAGACAAGATAGGCTGCCAGAGGGAAATAAAAGACTTCAATTTAGTTCAATAAGAAGATCTCAACACAACAAAAATGAACGTGAACCATCAGATAGATGTAATCACACCGCAATACAACATCAATTGTACTTTCGAATCGCTTGATGCATGGAAACAACACACAGTACAAGCGAGAGGACTTTCAATCGTGCATATTAACATCAGAAGCATCCAAAAACACTGGTTATTGTTACAGGCTTATCTGAGGAATTACTCTGATATTATTGATATATTGGTCCTAACAGAAGTATCCATAACTAATGACGAAGCGACTGCTTTCCAAATTACAGGCTTCCAACAACATAGATCATGCCGCCAAACAAGAAGAGGGGGTGGAATACTAATATTTATGAAACAAAAATTAATAGCGAAAGAAATGGCCTATCAGTTTGAGCATGCTGAAACCCTCTGCCTCAAAATCATTAATACCACGAATACACAGCATCCCATAATACTAAATGCTATTTACAGGCCACCAAACCTAAACATGATAAAATTCTTACACGAACTCAATTGCTGGCTTTCAAGCCAAGAAATATGCTCAACCGAACACCTAATGATAATTGGCGACATAAACATAAATATTGCAAATGAAAACCAGAACAACACTGTACAATACCTAGACGCTCTCTCCATGTATAACCTAATACCAACAATAACATCATGTACTAGAGAAGAAATATTCGGAAATACTAACACTACTTCCTGCCTAGATCACATAAAAGTAAGCACCACCAAACAGTTACACTGCATCAGTCATAAAGTGCAAAGTAGCAGACCATTACTTCACCGGTCTAAACCTGCACACCAAGACAATATCCATGCAATGTCCCACAGAAGAAAAGCGACAGAAAACAATAATAGACGAAGAAATAGTCAACCACGAAATAAGAAAAACAGACTGGGAACACCTGGCATCAGATTCAGCAGATATCTTATACAACAATATTAGACTCACGCTGGAGGAAATATATAAGAAAGCTGCAAAGAAAGTCAGAATTCGTTCAAAAATAACCCAAAATCCTTGGATAACACAAAACTTAATTCTAGAAATACACAGAAAGGACGCTTTATGGAAAGAATTTAAAGCGATATCCAAATAACATAGCTTTAAAAACTAAATATAAGATAACAAGGAATCGCCTTACAACACAAATAAGAAATGCAAAAAGAAACTAATACAGAGACAAAATAGCCTTTGCAGAAAACAACATGAAACAAATCTGGCATCTGATCAATGAGATGCTAGATTGTGTTCCCAACACCACCGCCTCCGAAACCATAAAACACAGCTTCATGAAAGACGCAAAACCTATCCAACAACTAGCAAATGACTTTAACCAATACTTTGCAGACTACATCCAAGAACTGCACAGAAATATTCCCCCAATCACAAAACGAGACCCTCCACTTGGACCACAATCAAAACAGACATTATGGTTCCCAACCATAAAGAAGCAGAACTTCTCTCTCTGTAATACATCAAACCAAACCAAACAAAGGCCCAGGAATTGATGGTATAAGACCTAAAGATATAAAGAAACATGCAACTAGTTTAAGTCCTATCCTACTAAAACTAATAAATAAAATATTTAAAATAGGACAGATACCAAGTATGCTAAAGAACGCCATAATCACACCCATATACAAACAGGAAAAAGAAATTTAATCAGCAATTACAGACCCATAGCAACATGACCAATTATCAATCAAATTATGGAGCGGATTATACTGAAGAAACTCACAGCATACACTGAGACCTTTCTCATTACCTCCAAAACACAATATGGTTTTCAGAAAAATAAGGGAACAACATCTCTCTTGGAAGACTTTACAGACCTAATTAATACCGCCTTAGACAAAAACAAAATCGCCATGGTAGTCTTTATTGATCTAACTAAAGCATTTGATACACTTACACATCAAACCTTGTTAGAAAAGCTGAGGCATGTTGGAATAGACGGGCCTCTTCACAGGTGGTTTGCAAACTACCTCCAAAATAGAAAGCTTATCACACGTATCAGGTCAAACCGAAATAGAGAACCAGTAACCTGTGGAGTGCCACAGGGAGCTGTACTCTCCCCAACTCTATTCAACATTTACACGCACGATATTAATCAGCTACCACTCAAAGGTAAGATATTCCAATACGCAGACGATACAGCAATAATATCCATCCACAATAATTCAAACATAGCCCATACAAATATGCAACATAACATAAATCTGATCACAGACTGGCTCACGAAAAACTCCATACACCTAAACTCAGATAAACAAAATTAATGATATTCAGAAATCTACTGACTCGACCAGTTGATAACAAATATATAACCATTCAACATCCACTTTCCAACATAAAAAACACACAGAACAGCAAAACCACTACAATCACTCCGGTTGAAACAATACGATACCTTGGAATTTACTTCGATGCAGATATGAACTGGAATAGCCACATAAACCATCTACACAACAAACTCCGAACAATAAGTGGCAAACTCTACAGGTTAAAAGACATAGTTCCCATACGCCTAAAAACACTAATATACAAAGCACTACGCCAAAATATACTAAGATACGCTATAACAATGTATGCTTTCTGTGCACCCTACAAAATAAATAGATTACTCTCGTTACAGTACAAAATGATAAAAGTGATACTTTGGGAACAAAGAGAAAATCACGACCTTATAAACATTGCAATGTCAGAACACAAAATACTGACAGCAAAACATTTATGTCACTATGCAGCTTTGCTAAAACATTATTTCGATGCCAACTACAGGACAGTCAGAAACACATACCGTATAACAAGACCTCAGACAGCTAATTACATCACATATAAATACAATAATCACTACGGAAAGGCCACGCGAAACTTCTACATCCCAGACATGATAAACAAATTACCTTTTGAATACAGAAACCTTCCAACCAAAATAGCCTGAAAAGAGCTCTAAGGACATACTATGAACAAGAAACACGCACCCAAAATACCATACAAACTTAATGAAACACAATATATCCGTTCAGGCTTTCAGTTCAGCGCCGCATCAATACATTCCAAGATATCGCGCGAGCGTGTGTGTGTGTGTGTGTGTGTGTGTGTGTGTGTGTGTGTGTGTGTGTGTGTGTGTGTGTGTGTGTGTGTGTGTGTGTGTGTGTGTGTGTGTGTGTGTGTGTGTGTGTGTGTGTGTGCGCGTGCGTGCGTGCGTGCGCGTGGGTGCGCGAGAATTTCTCAATTCAATCATAGATTTCGTAGCTTCCAAACACAGCAAACACACCAATAAATAATAACCAACTGGTGTCATCCTGAGATAAGCTTACATATGAAAGCTGAGAAATTATTTCTCATCCAAGATATATATATATAAAAATTAAAAAAAAAGGATGTATCATATGTAACCAAATGCATGTAATGTACGTATCTCCTGTAAACCAATGTATGTAATGTATGTAATAACTGTAACAAGCGTATGTAATGTTAAAAAAAAATAAATAAATTATTATTATTATTATTTTGACTATTCCTCAACTTAAATATATTCTTTCTTTCTTTAACACGTTCATTGCCAAGCTGAAAATTGGAATTTCGTGTGGTGGCCAATTTTTTTTTATTTTTTGATTTAGTTAGCGCCGTCCACGCGATATCGCGTGGTTGGCAATGAACGTGTTAAAATATTTTATTACTTTGATGTAATTTTTATTTTTAGATATTTTTATATATTTTGTGCCTGATGTTCTTATAAAGAAAAATTTATTGCGATGTTCTAAAATAAAAAAATGTTAATTCGAAAAAAAAAATTATTATTATTATTATGTAATGAAACTGCGTTGTACAGTGGAAGCGTAGTTCGTTGGAGTGGAGCAACCAAAAGATTAAGGCGAGCATATTACATGTGTGAATTTCGTGTGTTCCATGGAAGGTTTGAATATTTTAGGGGATATCTTTTCCCAGTTTATCGAATGAGTTCAATTAATATAATTTATTGGATATTCCGATTCATAATAACAATCTCTGATAATCCTATTACATCAGATAAATCTCACTGAAAAACAAGTGATGCATTAACTAAATTGTCTTAGCACTCTATCATAACTTATCTGGCATATACTGTGCACGAACCTTCATCGCCCACGTTCCTAGTTGGTTGAAAGACATATTGGCTGAATCCCAGATCACACTTTATGATTAGATAATCGTCTCAGGTATTTCTAAGCCAGGATATGCAGGTAATAAACTGTTTCAGTTTTGATACTTTTCAGTAGTTTTGTACCTCCTCTTTAAAATCATCTATCTATAATCATGTGATCTGTTTATTAGAATAAATGAATAAATTTCCTTATTACGCAGGTGCAGACACTCGCAGTTACTCATAGGAAAGTTATCACACCGAGTAACATTTCCATGTGTATCCCTCGCGATAATTAAAACTCCACCCGATTGGTTATATGCTGTACAGTTAAAGAAACCTTTCTTCTTTTTTCTTTTTTTTTATTATTTCCTAAAGAGTACAAATATTAACAAGTTAATTCTTCCTTCTCATCTTTCTCTTATACACGACACAGTTGCACTATAGGATGCTCTCGGAGCAGAGCATCTTTGCTCCGAGAGCATCTCTAAAACAGAGCAATATGTATCTTGAACAACTTGGAGAAAGGAACAATTAATTAATGAATGTTATCCTATGAATACGGTTTTAAAATATTACTAAGTAGCACATTTTACGATTAGTGTTAGCTCTTTCGCATATCTTTCGGTGATTGAAGTTGAAGCATAACAGGGTCATATACCGTTCAAAATCCAGCTCTCATTGCTATTATGCGTTCCATATGAGAGAATAGCTTCATGGAATTTCTTAACATAATTGAACATGGAACGTTTTTCAAGCCACTTCAGGCCTCCAATAAGCAGCTATGGCAGTCCCAAGTAGCACACTTTACGATAAGATGTCAAAAATAGAGATTCTCTCTCTCTCTCTCTCTCCCTCTCTCTCTCTCTCTCTCTCTCTCTCTCTCTCTCTCTTATAATTCGGTGAATTTTCTATTCGCATCGCTCTTTTAGTTAAATGCTTGAATATTAAGGCAGAATACGCATCAGTCAAAACATTCCTAGAGATCCTGAATAGATCCTATTTTTTTCTAGATATATCCACGCATCTATACAATGAGTATTTCTATAGAAAGCTTTCATTGGACAGACGAGACGGACTTTATGAGATCAAAACAAGTGCAAATCGTAGTAATGCCTGTCATGAATGAAAAGTCTGGTTTACCCGAGTATGTCTCATATGAAAGGCAATTTCTGATCAATTATGTTAAGAAATTCCATGAAGCTATTCTCTCATATGGAACGCATAATAGCAATGAGAGCTGGATTTTGAACGGTATATGACCCTGCTATGCTTCAACTTCAATCACCGAAAGATATGCGAAAGAGCTAACACTAATCGTAAAATGTGCTACTTGGGACTGCTATAGCTGCTTATTGGAGACCTGAAGTGGCTTGAAAAACGTTCCATGTTCGGTCTCTGGACACCAAATCTGGAACTTTTTCAGTTCTGGGGTTTCAAGGTTTATTGAATTATGTAAAAATAAATATAAAAAAAGTAATAAAATTAATAGAAAGTTAAAAAAAAATTCTTAGCCCACCCGTAGTACAAAATGTAGAGGATAGGAGCTTTTCGCGTGTGGAAGCAACATAAAAAATCTTATTTGCATTTGTGTGTTAACTTTTTTCTTATTATTTTCCAGTAACTTGGTAAAGCTACTGGAAAATAATAAGAAATGCACGCAAGAATGAGTTACGCAATTCATGTATTTTTTGTGTCCTATACATTTTTGGGCTAATTTTGGGCTAAAACGTTTGATGGAAAGCAACATTAAGATGATCTGATAATTATTAAACATCTTAAATACTAAATAGGATTTATCCTACGGCATTTCGTTAAATTACGCGTAGCCTGAAAAATGGTCTGATGGAATTTAAAAAAAAATTTAAAGTGGCTAACAAAAATTTGTCAGCCATAATTTTGATTTTTTTCGACAAACTTCCTAACTAACAAATTTCATGAAACTGAGTCCAGACACAGTTGAACCAAAATATTGGTCCGAAAGGGGTAAATATCGCTAATAACGAATATAATTCAATAGATATTTATGCATTTTGTAAAGCATGAAACACTTCCTCGGAAATGCTGAGTTAACTGCCAAACAGAATTAACCACAGAGCAGACAAACACGCATTATAACTTTTATTTAATTTGTATTATTGTTATTATTTTATTTATTTATTTATTTTTTTTTTTCATAAGTTTAAATATGCATCAAAGTCGACAGGTTCTGCGATGGCAGATTGTTTACCACTTATTATGACCAGCAGTTTTTCATATAAAACCAGGCTAAAATGACAATTTTGTGGTCAGTCGATTAAAGTGGTTACACGTTTAGAAGCTACGCAAATAAATAAAAATAAATATTTTTCAGTTTTTAAGATTTCATTATTCTTTACTCTGTAAAGTATCGTCAATCGCTACCGCCATCTATTGATAACACCAAACACCAACACATCGCTGACTGCACCTGAAAATTGTTACAATTTATTAATTTTCTTTAAACTAGCGGAGAAAATCAAATGCTTTTACGAACTGGTATTTCCGGTTTTATTTTTAAATGTGACTTTTTTAAAAAAAAACATTAAAACGCACTTATCTTAACGTAGTTTCATTTATGTATCACTTTTGTATTTTGTTTTGGGTAAGCAAATTACACACATCTACTATTATTTGCTTGCAAATTATCTCTTTCTTAAATATCTTGTTAATTGTTTAAACTTTTCATTAATTTTTATTTTATCTTCAAATTTTATATGAATTTTGATAATATTTATAAAAATAAATTAACAATTGCAAAACATATTAAAACACCTTTTCTTTTCTACACAATTCCTGATACAAAGAAGCCGGAATTAAAAATAGTTGAAAATGAAGTGATGCGGTGATTGATTCATTCAATCCAATACCCTTGGAGGGTAATGGATGGCAATGCTGTAGCCAACGAAGTTCTATCTGAGGCTCGGCTATTGCTGTTACCCCCCTGCCATGATCAGAGCTTTAATAGCTCAATAACACCTTATCCCTACGCTGTCCTCTACAGAAAACGGAGAAGATGAAAAGCATTCTTGCTTCGCCCCTTTAAGCCAGTCCTTATAAGGACTATAGTTGAAAATAGAAGAAACGCACTAGATCTAGTACGTTTTATAATATAATTTTTTTGTGTTTTGGTACGTTCACCAACAGATCTAGTATTTTTTCCCTTCCGAATAATGATAACAACATGAGAGTTAGACAATATGAGTTGAATATATTTTATTCTTCTCCCACCTCCCCATATGTCACATTCAGTGACACAAGAATAGGATTTCCCTACCCCTCTCACTGTTGCTAGCCTTCTCTCTCTTTCCCCAGCGATCCCGTACTCAGGCAATACGACTGACATTAGCCAATGAAAATATATTCTTCGTTGTTCAAACCCTTCTCGCGCGTTATAAGAAGTCCAGTGTTTTTATTAACAAAAACTTGTTTAATTCTTCATCGAAAATATTATTATTTAGATTTTACTTTTAAACATGGAAGAATGACAAGAAAAACGCTCGAAATTTAAATTTGATTCTAAATCTCAGGAGAAAATGTGTAGTGCATGAGTCAGTAAAGTACATAAACGAGCTATTGAAAGTGAAGATCTCAATGCCAGCCCTTCCCACTCACAAGAAACCACTTCTCACACAGGTAATTCAGATAAAAGAGAAAGGGATGCTAGTTATGATTCAGGTTTACAAGGTTCATCTAAAAAGATGAAAAAATTATATAAGCAAAAATTCAAAGAAGGATGGTTGGAGGATCCCTTTCTTAAATCCTGGATTTATTCAGGTAAAAGTAAAGCACACACTGCTCAATGTAAATTTTGTGATATAAGCATTAATGGTAGCAAATGTCTATTGATTCGTTATGCAAACACTCCAAAACACTAGCAGAAGTAGAATCTAAAAGAAGCACACCAGGGGTATAATGTCGTTGTTTAAATCCAGTTCCAAATATCAGTCGGAAAAATAAATTAAAGTGGCAGAATTAAGATTATGTGCATATGATGCAGACAGGTCCCTTCCATACAGGGGTGCAAAGAACCCGGGAGGCACAATTTAGGGGCGATATAATAGAACACGTTCATAAAAAATAGGGAATAAATAATACACTGAACTGTTTGTGCATATTTGCCACCTTCGAATGTGAGAGATTTCAGTGAGGGGCTGAGTCGCTGGGTAGTTAAATAAATGGTACGAGCTTCAACACAACTTACTTTAATCACTGCTCTCAGCACAGTGAACAAACATTTAGGAGTTTCTTGAGTTTTTTTTTCTTGATGGACCTGTGTTTCACTCAGGATTTCTCCATGAGTGCAGGTCACAAAGATGCCTCCAACGATCTCGATCTTGAGCCTCTCTCTCTCTCTTCCATGTTATCCCCATAGATTTCACTAATGGATCTTCTCATCTTGTAGGTGGTCTTCCTGGTTTTCTCTTTATTCTTGTTGCCAGTTGAATATTCTATATGTCCCTCTGTTATTCCTGAGTCTGGCGATGTGACCTGCCCATCTCATCCTGCTTTCATATACTGCAGTTACCACATCTTTTATGCCTGATCTCTTTCTTAGTTCCGTGATTCTAACATGTTGCATTTTGTTGATGTTACAAATCCTACGTTCCATTGTACGCTGAGTTATTCTGAGAGTCTCTTCTTCTTTTCTTGTCGTATTCCATGTTACAATACAGGAGTATGTTTGTTGATTATATAAATATAAGTTTTTTTTTACTATTTGTGTTTTTCTTTATTTTAATATACATTCCTCTTAATGTGCAGTATAATGAAATGATTCGTAACGTGTTACTGTACTTCGGGATCCTTTAATTTTTAATGGAAAGGGGGGAGCACAAAAATTTTGCACTCAGGAGTCGCAAACCAACGGAACGGCCCTGGATGCTGAACACAATTTGCTTTTGTGGCTTATGGATATTCTTCCAACTCTATTGAAAACAATTGCTCCTAATAGTGAAATTGCTAAGAAAATACAGTGTGGACGCACTAAATGTAAGTATCTTATAAAAAAATGCATTGGCTGTAGATTCACGTAATGAAATCTCAAAAAAAAAACTACTTTGATGAATGTACTCCTTTTGACAAAAGAAAAATTAAAACATTCATCAGCCACAGATTTTACTGTTTCTGAAGAATTAATTAATTTAGCAAAATCTGATAAAAAAATAATGAATAAATACTTCCAGTGTTTTTCTTGTGGATGGGAATCCTTGCATATATGTAAATAGCATACTAAATAACTGAAAATTTAATGTTACATTGTTTTAAACACTAAAATGAGACTAAAAATTATATGGTAAATTAATGCACATGTGAAGTGCTAGAGTTAGAATTGGGACTTCTGTTATGATGATTGACAACCGCAGCTCTTGGAGTTGTCAATCATCATAATTCATAGATGACTACAGTGAGGTTAGTTTTGACTTCTTTTTTTTTTTTCATATTTGTCGTACATGTGTTAAGTTAGCTGTTTTACATTGAGTTCATCGATGATAATAAGGTAATAATACCGTAAAATGTCCTAAATAGAGTGAATGAAACGAAATCAAATAAAAATTTAGTACTTTTTTTTGAGATCTAGTACTTTTCTCCTGTATACGTCAGTACGATATATTTTTGCTGAGTGGTCACCCTGATGGCAATACTGTAGCCAATGAAGTTTAATTGAGACTCGGCTATTGCTTATGATTTGGAAATTTTAAAGAGATTATATTGTCACAAATAGCGTCAGTGTGTGTGTAAATGGAGAGGAAACAGGAGAATTCCCGGTGGAGAGAGGAGTCAGGCAAGGATGCAAGTTATCACCATTATTGTTTAACTTTTATATTAGAGAGGCATTTGAGGATGTAGAAGAAGGAATAAAAATAAACGGAAGAATCATTAATAACTTAAGATATGCGGATGATGTAAGTAGTGATGGCAGAAAGTGAAAATGGGTTACAACAAATTATTCAAAGAATTGAAAACGCTTGTAAAGAGTATGGACTAAGAATTAACACAAAAAAGACCAAGATAATGATAATAGGTAGAAAAATAGGAGATAATGTAAAAATAAGATGTGGAGGAAAGATTTTAGAAGAAGTGGAAAGATTTCAGTATTTAGGTAGCTGGATCTCAGAGAAAGGAACTTCAGAGTTGGACATTAGAAATAGAATAGGCAAAGCAAAATCGGCATTTATGGAAATGAAGAGAATTTTAATAAACAAGAACACTAAAATAGGCGTTAGAATTGGAATAGTTAAAGCAACAGTTTGGAGTATTGCAAATTATGGAAGTGAGTCATGGACACTAAGAAAGAGAGATATGGAAAGAATTAATGCACTTGAAATGTGGTGTTATAGAAAGATGGAAAAGATTAGCTATACAGAAAGAATATCAAATCAAGAAGTTTTAAGACGAGTTGCGATAGAAATAACACTGTTAAAGAATATTATGCAAAGAAAGACCAGATTTGCAGGACATCTTCTGAGAGGTTCTTCGGGACAACTGACAAGAACTATATTACAAGGGAAAGTTGAGGGGAAGAGAAGACGTGGAAGACCAACTAGAGAGTGGTTCAATGAAATCGTGGATTGGACTGATTTAAGAATGATGGAAGCGACAAACAGACAGAAATGGAGAAGAGCTGCTCATCTGCTGCAACCCTCTTGCTAGAGGATGCTACCGGACGACGACGACGGCTATTGCTAATATAATATAATAATAATATATATATAATTTATATTATTATATATAAATTATATAATATATATAATATAATAATATGAGCACGCTCTCTTAAGGTTTTTGCCTTAAGGGAGCAATTTGAGTCTCCGAGGAAAGTGTTCTCCGGCACAGCCCGCTGAGGGGCTTTGTTGGTGAATGCTTTTCCTCGGAATTTGAGCGGTTCTGCTCGGTGGTGGTAGGTGGAAGGCCATCACTGAGTGGAACCACCGCTGAGATGGACGGTCTTTCGCCCACGATTGAGTGGCCTAGGGATCGTCCGAATTTTTAGAGACGGCTTTACCTTTAAATGAGGCTATTCACAACCTTTCTAGGACTCCCAGGGTAACAAATGGCAATGCTGTAGCCAATGAAGTTTTAACTGAGGCTTTGCTATTGCCGTTACTCAGCCATGACTGGAACTTTTAGCTCAATAACACCCTATCCACAGAGATTATTTTCATTCAGATGACGGGATAAAGAGTCAAGGACTCAGTCCATCGTCCAGTTCTTTTAAGAACTAGTTGATGCTGAACTCCCGTGTGGTGGCCGGGAAAGAAAAGCCTGAATGTAAATCCATGCATGTCGTAAAAGGCGACGAAAATGGACGCTGAGTTTCGATCTCTCAGGTTTCTTCTGGAATTTTGCTCCCGGTGAAGTGGGGCTTCGATTAGATTTCGGGAGGTTTGCCTGGGAGTGCATATTTAGTCTCCAGGGAGAGTGTTCTCCAGCACGGTCCGCTGAGGGGCTTTGTCGGTGGATGCCCTTCCCTGGAATATGAGCGGTTCTACTCGGTGGTGGTGGTGGTGTTGGGGGGGAACCCCTCACTGAGTGGAGCCAACGCTGAATTAGACGGTCTTTCGGTCACTATTGAGTGGTCTAGGGATCATCCTAACTAATTTTTTTAGTTGGGTTTACTTAATTATCCCCAATTTAGCTCATGCATGTCGTACGAGGTGACTGAAATTGGTAATAATGGATGGCAATGCCATAGCCAATGAAGTTCTAACTGAGGCTCGGCTATTGCTGTTACCCTCTTGCCATGAACAGAGTTTTATAGCTCAATAACACCTTATCCTTACACTGTCCTCTACAGACAACGAGGAATAAGAAAAGCATTCTTGCTTCACCGCTTTAAGCCAGTCCTTATAGTTGATTCAGAATTGCGATAGAGTTTGATTGAACCATACGACGTACATTTGGATTGAGTTTGAATTGGATGACTGAGGGTTAGGATTTTGCGGGAGAGTGATCAGATGAATTGTGGATTTTTGTAAGTGATACTTGTTGCAGATGAGTTCTGAAGATCTCACCATTTTATGCCAGCGCTTTTATCCAAAAAATTCCGAGTTTTACAGATGTGCCGGCCAGGCTACAACTACTCGGTAAGCATTTTGTTTTCACCTTCTGTCACATCACATTGATAGATTGATAGATATAGAAAAATAAATAGGTGAGACGATATTTGAAGAAGTATATCATGAATTCATCAGGCTAGGAGAGAGCTGCTTAATAACAATTGGCCGAGAAAGGTGAAACTGTATGATAAGTTTTCCCCCGCAAGCGATGACGCCTCTAAACTGCAGGAACAGTTGGAATCGGCGATCTCCACTCCCTCAGATTTTGAAGAGGTCCGCGCACGCAAGAAACGCAAAACAACCATAGAACCACTCAAAGACAAAGAAATGGAACAAGACGGTCAAGTTTCGGACTCCTCTGCTTCTCCGAAAGAAAAGGTGCCTCCGATCATACCAAGAGAAAAACACGGATGGTTTTTCTCTTGGTATGATCGGAGAAAGTTAACAAAGGAAATGGACGACAGAGGAATTCAGTTTAAGATCAGCAGTTATCTCTTCTTCCAGAAGAGATAGCTGCTGATCTTAAACTTACAGGATCTACTTCCTATTAAGGTCAGCGGAATGTATAGATCCGAATAGATTCCCGTGCCGTTAGTCCTTGTAGAGATCCAAACCATTTACAAAAATATTTACAGCTTAAAATGAATCTGCGAGCTCATTGTCACACCAGAACCATTCCGGAAAAGGGCATCTTCTGGGCAATGCCATAGGTGCCAAAAGTTTGGCTATGCCCAGAAACTATGTAAAGCTGAGTTTAAATGTCTGAAATGTTTGGATAGCCACCCAACCAATATCTGTACAAAGCCGTAAACCAATGTGCCTCGGCTAAATGTGCCAGCTGCGGTGGCCCTCATCCTGCCTACTATAAGGGATGTGTTCAGCACCCGAAGAACAGACGGTTGGAGACAGCTAAACAGTCCTCCTCCTCTAACACAAGAATACCAGAGGCCCCCACCACAATCGGAAGCGTTCAAAAATAGAGGGAGCCAAAGGCAAACGAGAAGTTATGCAGATGTTGCCCGTACAAACAAGTCAACACCAGAACACAATCAGCCAACAGCACCTACCAACCTGACAGCTGTTATTACTGCCGATCTAGCAAACATGCTACAAGATTTCAGCCTGTCAAACCCTTCAACAACCTCCACTAAAAGATTCCTACGCGAAACACAGGCCAACCTCACAGCACTTATAGATGAATAGAAACAAACTTATTCCAGCCTCTCTTCAGATGGCCTCAGAAACAAAATTTTGGACCTCCAAGATTTCACCAATAGATATCAACCAGATGTTACTCTAATACCCGAGACACATCTAAGGCCCTCGGACAGCCCCAAAATAAGGGGTTATCTTCTATACAGAACCGACAGGTTAAACTATAGAGGCGATGGCACTGCCATCTTCATTAAAAATTATATCAAACACCATTCTGTAAACAACCCTCCAACCACTGACCTTGAGGTCACAGGCGTGGAAGTATTCACTAGCAGACTGAAAATCTACTTAGCTTACAACCCACCTTTAAAAACTTCACTGCATTCTGATCTAAATGCCATCTCAGGCGTCAGAGAGTCCATCATTATTGCCTAAGACTTAAACTCCAAGCACCCTACCTGGAATTGTAGAACCACCAACAAGAATGATTGCATCCTTTCCAACTTCATAGGATCACACAATGCTGTTGTGACAGGCCCCACCGAACCAACTCATCTGAGGACGTTTGCCACTGCTGTCATCCTCGATATAGCTTTCCTGAAAGATACTAAACTTCAATACCGCCTAAAATCATTGAACGAGATGTCATATGACCATAACCCAATTCTACTACAGCTGGGAAAACAAAAATACCTGTCTCCTCCCTCTCACTCATTTCCATCGTGAGCAAGATTGTCAAAAGTACTCCGGGATTGCATTGGACATGTTCCATACATAAATTCAAAGGAAAATGTTGGAACTGCAGTCACAAGCCTCACCCAACAAATTAACTCCTACAAATGCTACAAATTGCTATAATGGCACCCACCTTCTACAAATCTGTCACCAAGATTGGTCGTCTGCCCGAAGACATTATGAACTTGATCAGAGAAAAAAACAGAGCAAGGAAAGGATTTCGCAACACTCGTTCGCCACAAGACAAAACAGCTCTGAATTGACTAAATGGGGCAGTGAGAGATGCACTCAAAGCTCACAGAGACCAATTATGGAAAGAAAAGTTAGCTTCTATCTCACAACACCATAAAAATCCTCAGAATAGTGAAATATATTACCACCAACTACAACTGGCGTCAATACACTGGAGCTTTTTCTTGATCTATCCAAAGCATTTGACAAAATATGGCATTTCGGCTTGCTACATAAACTTATCTCAGCCGGTATCTCACTGAAAATGGTACATTTAGTTAGATTATATCTACAGAACCATGCAAGTCAAGATCAATGGTACTACCTCATCTCAGCTCCATATCCATCGCCCAGATCTATCTCCCTAAATCAAAGATCATTCCTAGATCTTTGAGCCCAAATATGACTTCAAAATGACTTCAGAGTTCTCCTAACCTATAGATAGACTTTTGAAAGCAGTACTTTGTTTAAATTGATTATATCACTCTTGGTACGTTTATTTTCCGAACGAATTGTTTTATAGGTTCCTTTAAATTCTTGTTGTTCCAGAATCGCTATTTTTATTTATTTATTTTTTGTAAAAATGCATTGAAATTTTGTTTACTTCTGATATTTTGATTCCTCGTTAGAATTTGATGGGTACGCAGTTGCAAATGTCATGCGTAGGGGAATATATCAGAGCAGGCAACTATCAACACCTTGGCATAAAAATCGCAATCAGCTGTTTAAATAACGCTATGCATTATGGGATACTCAAGCAATTCATGGGAAGTCAATAGTCTCTATATGCAAGTAGCACAGTCGTTTTACTATTATGATGATGATGATGATTTTTTAACTGATTTTTCGAGACTAAAATAGCTTTTCACTGACAAAAAAAATCATAATTTAAATATCTTTTCATTTGTATTTAATGCAGTAATGAAACTCGTTAGGCCACCTACTAGATATTCCACAGCTATTAATCTCGCAGAACTGCGTGAGGAGGTTTCATTATCATGTAACACCTTATAATAGATGTATATTTAAATAACAAATTTAATTTTATACAGTATAAACTCATGTTTATATTACAGGTTGATTAGGGTATATTTAGATATTACTATCATTCTTTCATTAAAGTGAAAGCGGGGAATAAAGTATAGAGGAGTGTAGCTTCAGAAACACTGGAAAGCGTACGTTTGTTGTTAGTCAAGATTGTTTGACTTCCATAAATAATTTTGATATCTTATTTCTTAAAACGTGCGACAAAAGAGTTTATATGAAGTTGAGATGGGGGAGGGGGTGACTGCGAAGTGAAAGACCTTTTGTAAGAGCACTTTCATTAATGGGTGGGAACTGTTTTCAGTGGGATTGGATTTGGGGAAGTTTTGATTGGTGTTTAATGGATAATTTACTTTCGTAAACATCATTTAATAAAAGTGCGTATTAAAAATATTAAACGCTGAATAGTTTTATATTTATATCTGTATATTTTTTATCATACAGAATTAAATAATATCCCTTTTTAATATTAAGAATAGTAATTTCAGAATTAAGAAAAGATTTTTTTTTAAATTAATTTTCAAATCTTCTTATAGACGCCATTAATTTTTTTGAATAATCTTTTACAATATAGGAAATAACATGAAATTGTATATATATATATATATATATATTTATTTATTTATATTTATTTACATGTATTGACACAATGTACAGAAATGACAGAATTGGCACAAGAGGTGGAGGCACAGCCATCTACCTCTTGTGCCAATAGCCATTACCTAAAACATAATACAATACCCAACCCCCAAACCGTAAACCTGGAGGTGACCGGCGTGGAGGTGCATACCAGCAACGCTGACAGTCTCAAGATCTATCTATGCTGCTTATAATCCTCCGAGCATTTCTCTGCTGACAACAGATCTGGACTCCATACTTGGTCCGAAAGACTCCATAACAAAGCAGGAGATCTCAACTCAAAACACACAGCTTGGTACAGCTCATCAACTAACACCAAAGGCCATACACTTTTCAACTTTGCAATGCTCAACTCTGTTGTTGTGGCCGGCCCACCCACTTCAGCCCTTCAGGTAACTCGGATGTACTAGACATTGTCATCTTTAAAAATTTTAAAATACCAATTCAAATTGGAATCAGTCAACGAATTATCTTCTGACCACAGTCCCATAGTGCTTAAGCTAGGTACATCAGATCAATTCTCACCTCTGCACACATTCATTCCATGGGACAAGTTATCTAAGGTTCTTCCCGATCATATTGGTCCGGTGCCCAATATCAGTAACAAGGAAGAGATTGACACAGCAATAAATAATTTAACCATACAAATTCAGAAAGCAATAGAATCAGTCAGACAATCCACTGTCTTCCACCCAACCAACCGTATCCCTGAAGAAATCATGGAGCTTATCAGAGCAAAAAATATAGCCAGAAAGAGATACCACATTACCAGAGCCCCACAACATAAAACAGTATTGAACAATCTAAACAGGCAGGTCCGGGAAGCTCTTCAAAAACACTGAAACCATCAATGGGAAACCAAATTGTCTAACATCAATACTGAAGATCATTCTGTATGGAAATTCTTAAGAGCAATCCGCACCAAAAAGCAACTCATACCCCCTATTCAAACCAAGAAAGGGACAGTTCACAAAGATGAAGAGAAAGCCGAAGCACTAGTAGATAACCTAGAATCTCAGTGCAAAATCCATCTCATACAAATCTCAATATCAACCTTATGTACAACATTCATCGTCGATAATAACCTACAACCCCCGAAAAGCTACAGGCCCATCAGTCTTCTTTCCAGCCAAGGTAAAGTAACAAAAAAAAAGTCATCTAACAAGACTACAATCAGCAGTGGATAAACATAAAATAATTCCAAACGAGCAATTTGGTTTTCGCAAGGTTCATTGCACAGTGCAACAAATTCACCGATTAACCGAACATATCAACCATGGTTTCCACTGTCACCCCCATACTGCTGCTGTGTTCTTGAACTTGCCAAGGCCTTTGACAAGATCTAGCATCAAGGCCTTCTCTTCAAACATATTGAAAAGAACATCCCAATTAAGCTAGCAAAACTCATTAACTCGCCTTAGCGAAAGATACATGCGGATAAAGCTTAACGGAATTGTTTCATCAAGGCGCAAAATCCTAGCTTGTGTACCTCAAGGTTCCCTTTTGGCCCCACTACTGTTCACAATTTACGTATCAAACATCCCACTAAATTCAAGAACAACCATTACGGTCCTTTATGCCGACGACACCGCTATTCTAGCACTGTCTCTCAGCCAACGCCTGACAACCAGTAGACGCCAAAGTATCAACGCACTGGAAAAATGGTCCACCAACTGGTGGATTCTAGTAAATCCCCTCAAAAGCTCAGCTATTACTCTCTAGAAAAAAGATCTGCATTGAAGAAGACATCTCGCTCTCTGGTCAAAAGATCCCATCAGAGACCAAATATCTTGGGGTACTACTGAATAAAAAAACTCCTTTTTAACAAGCTTATCAAACTCATTGGCTTCAAGATATCTAAAGTAATAGCTCAACTCAACCCAATGGTCAACAGCAAGAGTAAACTGAACTTACAAAATAATTACTACTTTACCGAATGGTCATACGTCCAATTATTACCTACTTCTCACCAGAATGGAGTCACACTTCACTATCAAACATTTCAAAAATGTAAAGAATCCAAAATAAGTGCCTAAGAATGATTTTAGATGCCCCATGGTTTATCAGAAATTGACAGATTCATCGAGAAATCGGAATTTCATACAAATTTCTTCGTTAAGTCAAGTTCGCATTCAAACCCGCTGATCGTACGAGCTATCAATTACAACGGAACAGAGTACTACACAACTACAAAAGACCGAAGGCTATTCTACTCCCAGCTGATCAAAACTAATACAACTTCCCCGAGAAGGCGAACTTAAAGTTCACACAACTCCCTTTCCCAAATAGCTACCCTTACAGACAAAGGAGAATATGAAAAGCATTTTTGCTTCGCCCATCATGATAGTAGCGTTATACGTTATACTTTCAGGTGTTCTGGTAGAAGCGTAAATTGCTGGTATTGTGTTCTGCAAGTATATAGGAACAGACAAATAACTATTGAAGGTTCGTGCATATGTGTTATATTCGAAATCTGAAACGGGTTTGATTTTTTATCATATAGCTGGTACCACAGAAAGGAGGTTTCGTTACATGGAAACGTTATTTATTCCTTTCTGGTTTAAATTTCGTCACGTATTTTGAATCTTCAGTTTTAATTTTAAATTTTTGAGTTCAGTTTTAATTCGCTTGTAATTTATTCTTTTATGGTTGTACATTTTTATGATTCTAAACTTATCAAAGATGTATTATCTCATTATTATTATTGTTATTATTATTATTATTATTTTATTATTTATCAGATGATAAACCTGCACTACTAGCAATCCACACAGATATCAACACGGCTCTCTGCAAAGCACAACAAGACCTAAACGAAATCACAACATACTTCCACCAAAACGCAATTCTAATCAACGGCACCAAAACACAGATGTTGATAATATACAACCCAAGAATCATACGCCCTGCACCACTGTCGATACATTGTCACACATACCGCTGCATTAACAACAAAAATACCTGCCAATGTTCCGAAATCAAACCTGTAACACACGCAAAATACCTCGATCTCTATATAGATTCCCACCTTAAATGGACAAAACATATAGAATACCTACACACCAAACTCCGGATCATCGCAGCAAAACTCTTCCAAGTTAAAGACATTATTCCACACAACATAAAAAACTCCTATCACGGTATCTGCGAATCCATACTCAGATACGGAATAACAGTCTATGCAAATACATCAAACAGCCACCTAACAAAATTAGAAACACTTCACAGGAAAATCGTGTCAACAGTGATCTGAACACCTTACACGCAACAACCAATATCCGACAAGCAAATGGCGATACACAGAATTCTGACATTAAAATCCTGAAACACTACATGATATTAACAAGGAATTACTTCAACATCACCTATCGAAACAACAGAGACACATATCGTACAACACGACCTACAACAACTCTCTACATCCCCACACCCTTCAACAACTCACACGGTTTTCTTTTTTGAGATCGCATCAGATACCCACGCAATTCAACAACCTACCAAGAAAGTTAAAACACGTAGATAACTACAGAACATTAAAAAACGAACTCTGTAAAATATACCAACAAAGTTAACGTACCATTAACACTAATATACACATCACAAATCACTAGCATCCAATGCCAACATCCCATACATAAACAGTAGCAACAACACAAATAGTGAAGGCTAAATCCCACTCTCCTCATAAAAGCTAACCCAAGCTTCGAAGTAGGTGGGATTAACTTGCCTCACTCATCGACAAGTAATCCTTATAAGCAAATGCAGAAATTTGTATGAATAATCACTCTTTCTCAAACTTTAAAAAAAAAAATTTTTTTTTAAATAAAAAAATAAAAATTATACAAAAATTCTGTATAATCTTCATTGTTAATATTAGAAGAACATGCGTTGTAAATACATAATATAAAGGCAAAAATGTATTATCAAAAACATTTCAATTGAAATCCAATGTAGGAATTGCAGCACTTAGTTCTGAACTCTGTAAAACTATAAGATACAATGACACACAAGCTATTTATTGTATGCATAAATATTTTAGCAATCAATAAAATATTTTTTTTTTATTATTTAAAAAAAATATTATTATTACAGGTTAAAAAACAGTTCCCATACGCCTAAAAACACTACTATACAAAGCACTATGCCAAAATGTACTAAGATACGCTTTAACAACGTATGCTTTCTGTGCACCCTACAAATTAAATAGATTAATGTCGCTGCAATACAAAATGACAAAACTGATCTTTTGGGAACAAAGACACAATAACGACTTTATATGCACTGCAATGAAGGAACACAAAATACTGACAGCAAAACATTTATGTCACTATGCAGCTTTGCTAAAACATTATTTCGATGCCAACTACAGGACAGTTAGAAATACATACCGTATAACAAGACCTCAGACTACTAATTATATCACATATAAATACAATAATCACTACGGAAAGGCCATGCGAAACTTCTACATCCCAGACATGATAAACAAATTTCCTTTTGAATACAGAAACCTTACAAACTACAATAGCCTGAAAAGAGCTCTGAGGACATATTACGAACAAGAAACACGCACCCAAAATACCATACAAACTTAATGAAACACAATATATTCGCTCAGGCTTCCAGTTCAGCGACGCATCAGTACATTCTAATTTATTTTGTGTGTGTGTGTGTGTGTGTGTGTGTGTGTGTGTGTGTGTGTGTGTGTGTGTGTGTGTGTGTGTGTGTGTGTGTGTGTGTGTGTGTGTGTGTGTGTGTGTGTGTGTGTGTGTGTGTGTGTGTGTGTGTGTGTGTGTGTGTGTGTGTGTGTGTGTGTGTGTGTGTGTGTGCGTGCGCGCGTGCGTGCGTGCGTGCGTGCGGGCGCGGGCGCGAATTTCTCAATCATAGATTTAGTGGCTTTCCAACACAGAAAAAAAAAACAATAAATAATAACCAACTGGTGTCATCCTCAGATAAGCTTGATAAGCTTACATATAAGCTTCGAGGATGAAAGCATAGAAATTAGTTCTCATCCAAGATGTATCAAATGTAACCAAGTGCATGTAATGTACGTATCAGATGTAAACAAATGTATGTAATAACTGTAACAAAAGTATGCAATATAGAGTGATTATACCCATTGATATTGTATATATAGAGTGTAAAATTGCAAAGAAACATCTGTGATAATCATCATTATGAATATTATAATAATATACATTGTAAACAGTTATTGTTATTGTTATTATTATTATTTAAAAAAACTTTATACGAGAAGGTATTTGTATGCATAATTGTGTTCCTATAATGTATGTAATTTATCTGCGAAATAATAATAATAATAATAATAATAATAATAATAATAATAATAATAATAATAATAATTATTATTATTATTATTATTATTATTATTATTATTATTATTATTATTATTATTATTATTATTATTATTATTAGAATTAACAAGTAATGATATATTAATTAGAATTAACAAGTAATGATAAATCTGATAATAAAAATTTGTCAATGCTAATTTTGGTAATAAAGAATACTGATAAATATGGATTGAAACAAAAACAATATTATGATACAGCAAAGAGATTGAAGTATGCAACCTAGGATGGAACTCATTGTCATAAGAATCTTGAACTGTCTTCGAAGCTCGATTAAGCTTTTGTGAAGACAGTAATAATAATTTATGCATGAAATCTTAAATGAACTTCGTTTTTCAAATCGTAAAGTCTAAATTGGTACGCACTCCATATCTTTACCAGCCTGTGCATTATCTATAAGACAGATAGATTGAGGATAGCCATGAAGAGAAGGACATACGGAGTAGCACTCCGACATGTATAGCGCTTATCCTAAGAGAAACATTTTGTTTCTCACTCGGTACAAAGCTTTTAGGAACATTATGTTCATTACTAAAATAATGAGACAAAACGCTTCAATTCGGTGATGTAAAATTATGTAAGTAAAGTGGATGTTAAATCCAGCATTATTTCAAAGCCGAATCTTGAAACTATGAAAGTTGCGTAAAGTAAGTTGAACAGAGAGCTTATGCACTCGCTGGCAATACTGAGTTGCCTTAGCACAGACCATAAACAAGATAGGCGCTGCCCAAGCGTCTATATGTTAGCCTTTTATTAGTCCATTTTAATAAGGTTTTACTGGCCTGAGAGCTGTTTCGAACTGGTTGGTTATCCTCAGACAGGTAGACTACATAAGTCCTTTCTAAAAAATTAGGCGATCCTCCAGATCACTCTAAACTAATGACGGATGAATCGTCGAACTCAGTTTTGGTTTAACCCAGTGGACAGGCTCACCCTACCACTGAGCAGAGCCACTCAGTGTATTAGTCACTTTTCATCCTGTTGTCAACAGGCACAAGTGATCCTGGATCGTCATGAGTAAAACAACCCTAGACCATGGGTTGTTTTACACATGACGATCCAGGAAGGAGATGTCTTCTCTGCTGTTGATTTGCAAACATACCGGCACTCGCTCTAGTTGGACCAAAAATGGCTCTTATCTGAGAACATAACCTTCCGCTTCTCAACAGTCCAATCTTTGTGCATGCATTTTTGCCGACTGGATCCTCTTTTTCTGCATAGCCTTCTTCAACAGTTGTTTCTCTTTTTTTAGGAGAACTGCCCACAGCAGCACTGTGGGCAATCCTCCTGCTTCCAACAATCTTCAACGGTCTGTCATAGAAGCATTAATCCCACTAGCTGCCAAGTCTTTATTTAAGTCCACAGCACACAAGTTTGGATTCATTTTGCTTTTCCTAACTATTAAACGATCTTGAGTAAGTGTAGTTTTTCTTTTTTTTTTTTCTCGCCTACATGTTCCTTTTCTGTCAGGAGAAAAGGTACCTGCCTCCCTAAACCTCTTTAAAATTTCATGAACAGTACCCAAACCAACATCACACTCATTGGCAATTTGTTTTTGAGTCATGGATGGATGCTGAGAAAGAGTACCTATTTTTGAACGCCTTCTTAGGGATGTTTCCATTTTATAGCTAAATAAAATGAATAAAACACTACAAATGCCAACTTGCTTACACTATTAAAAATGCACAACACTGTTAATAAACATCGCAAAGATATTTCAAACAGTTAAAATACTACACTCGACCAAAACCGTCAAGTTGGCTGAATGAAAAGTTTTTTAAAAAATAAATAACTAAATTAGTGAATAAATAAACTATTAGTGAAAAATACATGCAAGTAAAACTCAACGGAACTGTGTCATCAAGGCGCAAAATCCTGGCGGGAGTACCTCAGGATTCTCTTCTGGCACCAATACTTTTCACAACTTACATGGCAGTTATTCCTCTCAATCCAAGAACAACTACTACGGCCCTTTATGCCGACGACACCGCTATTCTAGCAAGATCGCTCAGCCCTCGCCTAGCAATCACCAGACTCCAAGGAAGTATCAACGAGCTAGCAAACTGGTTCACCAACTGGAGGATTCAAGTGAACCCCCTCAAAAGCTCAGCCATGCTGTTTTCTAGGAGAAAGCTCTGCAATAAAGAAGACATCCTGCTCTCTGGTCATAAGATCCCATGGCAATCAGAGACCAAATATCTTGGGGTATTAATGGATAAGAAACTCCTTTTTAACAAGCACATCGATCTCAATGGCTCCAAATCTTCCAAAGTCATAGCTCAGCTCTACCCATTGATCAACCGCAGGAGCAAATTGAACTTACATAATAAATTGCTACTTTACCGGATGGTAATACGTCCAGTCATTACCTATGCCTCACCAGCATGGAGTCACACTTCAAGATCAAACATTTCAAAATTGCAGAGAATCCAAAATAAATGCCTTAGGATGATCCTGGATGCACCGCGGTTCATCAGAAATTCACAGATTCACCGAGAAACCGGCACTCCATACATCTCCTCCCTTCGTGATCTTGCAGAAAAATTCTTCGTGAATTCAAGTTCAATTGCTCACAAATCTTCCCTTCCCAAACAACTCTCATTATAGATAAAATGGAATATGAAAAGCACTAGTGCTTCACCCATCCTGTCAGTAACGTTAATGGTGATGGTAGCAATAAACGTCAGTTCCGGTAGACATCTTTCTTGTGGTTTTATTCATTGTGCGTAAATTATGTTCATATTATTAAATAGCATTTGAAACATATAACAAATATAATATCGAATAGATTATAAGAATAAAATGATATAAAATTTAAATTATAAGAAGCAAGTATAATATTACTAACAGTAACTATAATATTTTTTAAAATTTAATTTGAGGAATTAAATGTTTGATATTGAAATAGTTATTGAGTTATTACCAAATTGTGCTATCTTATCTTAGCGAGCCATTTGTCTTATTATCTTAAACAGCTGTTTGTCTGTTTGAAATATTTTTAATGTATTATACGTTAAAAATATTTTTGTAAATTAGTTTTTAAATTTTAAATTTTCAGAAATGTTTTCTTCTATGGAAAAATCAATTTTTAATTATGATTACTTTCTTACACCTTTATTTTATTAACATTACAGAATTGAAAACTCGCATTGATGTTTGCGTATTATATTAGAAATTTCTAATTCTAATCTAATATAATGCTCACAAATATTTTAAATTAGAAATTTTTATTTCTAATTCTAATCTAATTTAAAGTATTAGAAATTTCTAATCTAATATAATACGCAAACATCAATGAGAGTTTTATATACGAGTTTTATATTAGAAATTATATTAGAAATTTCTAATAAAATTTATTATACTAATAAGACATGGAAATCTAATAAATCTCTAAAATATGAGATCTCTTAAGAAATTCAGGTTATTGAACGAAGCATGAATTTTAAAAAAGTCGAAGAAAAATATATAGAAAACCATGGAAATAAAAAAAAATATAAAAAAACGAATTAATTGCCTGTATAAATGCTGTGTAAAACAGGAATTTGTTTCTGACAGAACTGGTTCCAAGTCAGATAGACAATGTTCAAGTAACGAAAGGGAATGAATTAATATAAAACACTTTTATGGCTGCTGTGCTATTGCAGTTTAAGCAGCAGAATTGTTTTGTATATTTCGACCAATGTAATAGTGATCATTTATTTAAAAAAAAAAAAAAAAAACTAATTAAACTCTCAGAGAAATTGTAACACTGGGGATCACCGAAAGTTGCTGGTTCCCCACCCTATAAAGACTTACTAGGAACAAGTCGCATGGGATGAAAGAAAAAGTGGGATTGGTAGATATATTTAGCCAATATATCTATTTCTATTGAAATAGATATACTAAATATATCTATTTCAATTTAGCAAATAGGTTAGGACGCAGTCAAACAATAAAATGGCATGACTTGCGACGTCAAACAAGTAGGTTATTAAAAGAACAGATATGACACGTGTTCCAATCCATGTTTACGTAGTGCAGACAAATTAAATTTCAACTTGTATTTCCAGTCACGGCAACATTTATGAAATGTAGTTTCAACTGTTTAAATATTCATATTGAAACTCTAAATGGCTTTCTAAAATTGATCGAAGAAATATATATCAGAAAATTCTGTACTCGAAAATGAGAAATATAATCCGTAGAGAACGCTGAAATATTGTGGCGAAGACACATTCCGTACTCATCCGGTCCAACGAATGATGACGTTGCACCATTCGTAATGGAATCGGTTAAGTGGCAAGCTTGCTTTGTTGTCTAAAAGACTCTAGAAAGCAAGTTGGTGGTTGGTCTCGCACACACTCTGAAGTGAGATTCCAATCTACTGTCTGTTGGTTGTCTACTCGGCTAATCAAGCCGGGGATCTTTTGGTTTGATAATATTTATATATGAACCTTCAGCGACCTCCCCACCCCCTTGCAAGGATGTCACAATGTTTGGAAAGCCCTGGGTTCGAAGTCTGCTAATGTGAAGAATCTTTAGCAAGACTTTTCAGTTGATAATGAGGTTAACCAGTGTCATTCGGAAGTAGTGGGTTTTCCTCTCCCAAAAAAAAACATGCAAATTGAGTAAAAGACAAGCACACAATCATCAGACAGTATTGCACACTACACTTGTGTCTCCCGAGAAATACAATATTGTTGTTGTTATGTTACATCGAGTCGTTTCCGACTCCTGGTGACTCCACCAACATAAACTTTCCATTCTGATCTGTCCCTGACTTTTTTACAGCGCGTTCCAGTTGCTTCTTGAACTCCATCCACCCACCTAATTCTTGGTCTTCCTCTTCTTCTGCTTCCATCAACTGTAGCAAGCATCATCATCATCTTCTCCAGACTGTCATTACTCGCATAATATGTCCCAAGTATGACACTTTTTGGTTGGGGATCCTAGCTTCGAACGAAGCAAACTGGCTTTATTCTGTCTATAACTGATTTATTGGTTTGCTTTGCAGTCCATGGTATTCTTAGTAAGCGTCTCCAAACCCATAATTCAAATGCAAATTTCAATGCATAACATTTCTGGCTAGATGGGTGAAGCAAAATTGCTTTTCATATTCTCCTTTGTCTTGTAATGAAAGAACTTTGAATGGAGTGTTGGTGAGCTATATGCTCGTCCATTGATGGCAGTGAAGTTAGTTGTGTTCAGCTGAACTTGAGATAGACTTTGGTCTTTTATATTTGTTGATTTCTGCTTCATTATATTCCGAGGCTTCCTTGATTAACGGGTTTAGATGGTTACTTGTCTTGGTAAAGAACTTCTCAGCTAGATTTATGAGAAAGGAAGAAATATAAGGGATATTAACTTCTCTATGGATCTGGGTGTTTCTTATGAACCAAGGGGCATCCAGAATCATCCTCAGGCACTTATTCTGTAATCTCTGAAGTTTTAGAATGTTTGATTTTGCAGTGTGGCTCCATGCTGGGGATGTGTAAGTGATAACCGGTCGAAGTACCATCTTGTAAATTGTTAATTTTGTTTGTGTGTCCAGTTTACTTTGTCTGTTGATCATAGGGTAGAGCTGTGCTAAGACGTTGGATGTCTTTGAGGTAATATAACTAATATGTTTGCTGAATAGGAGTTTACTATCAAGAATCACTCCAAGATATTTAACTTCGGTCTGCCATGGAATCTTTACTCCCAATAAATAAATATCCTGATTTTCTTTCTAGTAAACAATATAGCTGAGCTTTTCTGGGGGCCAACTTGGATCCTCCAGCCTGCCATCCACTTTTCTAAAGTGTGTATGCTAGTTTTGGGCTCAGTGATCTTGCCATCAGTGCAGTATCATCTGCATATAATGCAGTGAATGTTGTTCTTGGGTTCAGATGGATGTCTGCTACATAGATTGAAAACAGGAGAGGTGCCAGAAGAGATCCCTGAGGTACGCCTGCCGAGATCCTGCGTCTGGTCGAAACCGTTTCGCCTACCTTGACCTGCATATATCTGTCTTTCAGGTAAGAATGTATTATTTTTATTAACTTGACTGGAAAGTTAAATTTTATCAGTTTGTAGAGAAGGCCTTGATGCCATACTTTATCAAATCAAACGCCTTCTCTGCGTCCATGAAGATAGCAGCTGTATTGAGTTTCCATCTTCATCGACGTAGAGAAGGCGTTTGACAAAGTATGGCATCAAAGCCTTCTCTACAAACTGATAAAATTTAATTTTCCAGCCAAGTTAATAAAAATAATACATTCTTACCTAAAATATGCAGGTCAATATGCAGGTCAATTATATGCAGTTCAATGCAGGACGTCCTGCGTTGAACTGCATATACTCCTAAAAATTTACTCCTAAAAATTTTCATTTTTAGGAGTAAAAAGATGCATCTGTTACTAGATTAGCAATTTCCATATACTCCGGCGTCCAAGTCGACCTGGCGTATAAGTCGATAAGAATTTTTTTAGTTTATTTAAGTTTTTATAGTATACTCGTCGTATAAGTCAACTCGAAAAATTTCTTTAAAAATAAAAATTATGACAGTTTTTAAGTAAAATTTTTATACAGGCGTCAACCACTAAGATCATAACTGCCTTTTTAGTCCTTCCATTCTTTGTTTTAGCAAAAGATATAAAATAAGATATAGCGCCTCCGTAGCGCAATTGGAAGAACGACGGTACATTGCGCCCTTCGATTGGAATAGGCCTAAGTTCGATTCTCGTCGCGACGGGAGGAATCTTTATCTGGTCGATTTCAATCGATGGTGAGTTAGCCGATCTCATACGGAGGTAGCAGGGTTTTTTCTCCCGGAAACTCGGGTTTTTCATCCCGCATACATACAAATCGGCCCTTCAGAACACACGCAATTTACAGACAAAAATTACTGGTTGTGGTGGTGTTGGAGGTGGGCGGTAGATGGCGTTGATTCGTAGTAGAGGTAAGGTGTAGAGACAGTTGAAGATGTCCTCCCGCGATGAGTCTTCGGACTCCTTGGAGGTATCAGGAATAATAATAATAATAATAATAATAATAACTAGTTGACGAAAGACATTTCATTTCGTATTGACCAGTTGATCAATAGTGAACTAAAGTGCAATGGCTCCTTTTAAAAGAATGAAAGATGACGCGAGTTTTAAGTGCAAAAGTGATTAAATTTGCAAAGGAAAATACAAAGTGTGTTGCTGCACATCATTTCGGAGTTAACGAAAAACTAGTTCGCGATCGGAGAAAAAATGAAACTTTAATAATGAAAATGCCAAAACTTAAGTGCGCATTACGGAAAGGAATTTGTAAGTGGCCTATTCTGGAAAATAATGTTGCGGATTGGGTTGGAGAAAATCGCCAAAATGGACTCATTATAACGAGAAATAATATTCGTTTATTTACTTAAATATAAAGAGCCAACAGACTTCATTTCGGAGATATAAACATTAATTAAATTAAGGGGATATTAGATCCCACATTGTTTTAAAACCGAATGAGAAACTCAAAGATTGGAATCAGAGAGTTTCATGCCGAATATAGTATAAAAAAAAAAACTATAAAAGTATCGGCGAATACTAGCGTGAGCTAAATGCAAGTAGTCCTAGTACGTAGTATACTAGTACACTCTCGGGCAACTCGTTGCAAAGGTGGGGAAAGTTCTGATAGCTAATCTTGTTATTTTCCATAACGTAAAAACATTTCCTAGGAAATGTATGCTGTTATTACATTATGGTAGGGAGGTCACTACCCAGACCGGTTTCAGTCTTTTTTGAGGCTTCATCAGTGAGTAGATCCTTGAGTTTCTTATTCGGTTTTAAAACAATGTGGGATCTAATATTCCATTAATATAATTAATGTTTATATCGCCGAAATGAAGCCTGTTGGCTCTTTATATTTAAGTAACTTAATGGGTGCACCTTTTTGGACAACTCATATAGCAGAGTATATAAGTTCTTTTCGCTATACTTGTATTAATGAGATACTACCATTAGGTTTTTGAGTGGAAAAATGGCGGCTCGCGTGTTAGTGTTTTGTGTCGTGTGTTATTGATGGTGAATTGTGTATTTGACTGATAAGTTTTCAGAGATTTATGCTTATATTCATTAGTAATATCAGTTATTTGCTTGCCGCAATAAACAGGCATTTTACATTTTATTTCCCATACAAGGTAAGTCAACTGACTTCGCAAAGGCGATACGCTAGGCCTACTGCCATTAGTGTCGTTGTTGTATTTTAACATCTTGTTGCTAGTTGACGCGCCTATGCTTGATATTGCTGGTAGTCCTTTGCGGCTGCGGGATATTTTACAAAAACTTCTGCTGGCAGGTCTTTAGACCTGCGGGATATTTTATTAACGCACATACGCAACTAAATCGATATGAGCGTGCCTGACCTGGACGTATTTGCTGATCTGCTCGAAAGAGAGCCAGCTCTTGAACTCATTGATAAACTACAAAAGAAGTTCAAGTTGACATGGCCTACTAGCATGATTGACCCCGACACTATTATTGAGTCACTCGATAAAAAGCTAGCACTCAGTTTTATTAAAAAGCTCCTCAAAAAGTTTGAACGGGATTGGCCCGGCTACTTAAATTTGTATTCCTCACCTGAAGTTGAAGTTGAGGAAAATGAAGACTCCCCACAAGTGGAGGAAAAACTCAATCTAGTTGTCTCTACCTCTAATCCTTCTGATCAAGAAGAAACTCACGCACGTAAGAAGAGAAAAATTCTTGCTGCTGAATCAACAAATGTTGTTGGTATGGAAGAGGATGTTCCCATTTCAGATCCCTCTGTTTCCCACAATGAAAAGGTGCCACCGATTATCCTAAGGGAAAAGCAGAGATGGACAACACTCAGAACCATCATGGCAAATTCACAAATTCATTACACGTCTGCTAAAAATGCAGACGAGGGAATACGAATTCAGCCCACCACGGTGGCTGACTATAGAAACCTTACAAAGGAACTGGATACTAGAGGAACCCAATATCACACATTTTCACTTGCCTCTGAAAAAAATCTGAAAGTAGTCTTACGAGGAGTCTCTGAGGATATTGACACAGATGAAATAGTTACTGACCTTAACCTACAGGAACTACCCCCCATAAAGGTCACTAGAATGTTTAGATCAAATAAGACACCTATGCCTTTAGTCTTAGTAGAAATTCATAACATCTACAAAGACATTTATAATTTAAAATCAATCTGTGGACTCAAAATCACCACAGAACCATTGAGAAAGAAATCATCTTCTGGGCAGTGCCACCGGTGCCAAAAATTTGGCCATGCCCAGAAGCTATGCAAAGCTCAGTTCAGATGCGTAAAATGTGGCGAGAATCACCCCACAAACACCTGCGCCAAGCCAAAAACCACCCCGGCTAAGTGCGCTAATTGTGGGGGTCCCCACCCTGCTAATTATAGAGGGTGTATGCATCATCCCAAAAACAGATGGAATGATCCCAGTCATCAATCTACCTCGTCATCTAATGCGAGAGTTCCTGAAGCTCAGGCTACTCAGTTCTCCAAGAGTGAGAACATGACAACTGGTGCTCGCCCATCATTAACTGAGCCCCTTAAGAAAACGAATCTTCAACATCAAGTAAGAACATATGCTGATGTGGCCCGCTCCAAACAGATAGTACAAACCCAGAACCGGAATACTCCACACTCAAATCTATCAGCTGTTATCACCTCTTCTCTTGCAAACATGCTCCAGGATTTCAGCAACTCAAATCCATCCTTAAGTGTCACAAAAAGATTCCTACAGCAAACCCAATCCATATTATCTGCACTCTCTGATGCATAGGAAAAAAATCGTCCCAAACTCTCTTAGGATTATCGGTTGGAATGCCAACGGTATAAAAAACAAACTATTAGAAATCCAGGAATTTAATAATAGATACAACCCAGATATACTGCTAATTAATGAAACTCACCTGAGGCCTGCTGACACCCTGAAAATCAGAGGGTATCAGATTTACAGAAACGACAGGCTTGGGTATAGAGGTGGAGGTACAGCCACTCTTATCAAAAGCTATATCAATCATCACTCAATAACCAACCCTACTACCACCAACCTCGAAATCACAGGAATCAATGTTCTCACAAACTCAATTGGGAACCTCAAAATTTTTTCTGCTTACAACCCTCCATTAAAGACATTATTGACCTCAGATCTGGATGCCATCCTTGGAGTAAAAGGACCGATCATCATCGCTGGAGACCTCAATGCAAAGCATCCTGCTTGGAACAGTAAATCCACTAACAAAAATGGTCGTATCCTTTCTAGCTACACAGGATTAAACCATGCTGTTGTGGCTGGACCTACCGAACCAACTCATCTCAGTACATCTGGCACTGCTGACATCTTGGATATAGCCATCCTGCAAGACATTAAACTACAGTACAGCCTTACATCACTAAACGAGCTGTCGTCGGATCACAACCCAATTCTACTGCAATTGGGAGAACAAGAATGCCTGTCTCCTCCTCATTCAGGCATATCGTGGGAGAGATTGTCTAAAGCACTTCGGGATCAAATAGGACCCGTCCCACACATATGCACACCAGAAGATGTGGATTCTGCAGTGACTAGCCTCACCCAACAGATTAAGTCCGCTATAATGGTTGCAACCTTCCAGAAACCTGTTCCCAAGCCTGATCGTTTGCCTGAGGACATTATGGACCTGATCAGAGAGAAGAACAGAGCTAGGAAGAGATTTCGTAACACTCGCGCTCCTCAGGATAAGACAGTGCTTAATAGATTGAATGGAGCAGTAAGAGATGCACTTAAAACGCATAGAAACGAAGTTTGGGATAAAAAGTTAGCCTCTATCTCACCTATTGATCACTCTATCTGGGGCCTACTGAGAAACATCAAAAACAAAAACAGATCCCTCCCCCCTATAATCTCAAACCAGGGCCTAATCCACACAGATGCAGATAAGGCAGAAGCCATACTTAAAAATCTTGAGGATCAGTGCAAACCATCTTATAACAACATTGATTTCAATCATCTGTATAAAATCCACAGACAGGTTAGACATGCACTAAACCTCCCGGATACCAGTGCTGATCATATTGCACCCGCATCACCTGTTGAATTATATGATATTATTAAAAAACTTAAGAACAATAAAGCTCCTGGACCAGACAGCATCTCAAACAGGGTGATCAAGCTGCTGCCTCGAAAAGCTATAGTGCATCTGACCAGTATAATAAATGCAATCTTAAGACTTCACTATTTTCCTTCCACCTGGAAACTGGCTGATGTGATTCCTATACATAAGCCAGGCAAAGACCCACACTTACCGCAGAATTATCGTCCAATCAGTCTCATCTCCAACCTGGGTAAGATTGCAGAGAAGGTCATCCTCTCACGACTCCAAACCTCAATAAATGACCTAAACATCCTCCCTAAAGAACAGTTTGGTTTTCGGCAACACCATAGTACTACCCAGCAAATCCATAGAATTGTGGAATATATCATCACCAGCTACAACTGGCGCCAGTACACAGGAGCTGTTTTCCTAGACCTATCTAAAGCATTTGATAAAATCTGGCATTTTGGACTCCTGCACAAACTTATCTCAGCCGGCATCTCACTAAAAATGGTTCATCTAATCCGTTCATATCTTCAGAATAGATCAATGCAAGTTAAAATTAACGGTTCTATATCGTCCCAGCGCCATATCTTTGCTGGAGTGCCACAGGGATCTCTACTGGCTCCATTGCTGTTTTCTGTATACATGTCAGACATCCCTCACAATCCGATGACTTCCATTTTAGCGCTGTATGCGGACGATACGGCAATACTAACCAGATCCCTCAGACCCCACTTCGTTACTAGAAAGCTTCAAGAAAACATTCTAAAGCTGGAGGGTTGGTTCTCTAGGTGGAGATTGGAAGTCAACCCCCTGAAAAGCTCAGCGGTTCTTTTCTCAAAAAGGCCAATGTCTCCTGCAGGAGATGTGTTACTATTCAATACTAAAATTCCCTGGCAGACAGAAACAAATTACCTGGGTGTAATTCTCGACAAAAAGCTATCTTTCAACCAACATATCAAGTCTGCATGTGCAAAAGCATCTAAAGCCATAGCTCAGATTTACCCGCTAATTAATAGAAATAGCAAGCTCAGCAACAGAATCAAATTGCAACTTTACCAGATGACGATTCGTCCCATAATCACCTATGCCTCTCCAGCCTGGAGCCACACCTCTAACGCTAACATTATCAAGATTCAGCGTGTGCAGAACAAGTGCTTGAGAATGATTCTGAACGCCCCGTGGTATGTTAGAAACAGCCAGCTCCATAGAGACACAAATATTCCATATATTCTCTCTTATCTACAATCCTTAGCTTCCAAGTTTTTTCTAAAGACGTCCACACACCCCAATGATTTGATTCAACAAGCTGCAGCATATGAGCCAACGGACATATTCAAATATAGAAGACCAAAAACTATATTAGCCTCCTATAACGATGCATAATCTCCATGCCCATTCAGGGCGAGCAAACTGCTCGTAAATTTTACCCTCACTGTAACCACGACAGATAGCGGGGAATATGAAAAGCATCTTGCTTCACCCTTAAAGACATAAATGTCAATTGTCAATTGTCAATTGTATTAATGGTAGACACCTAAGAGTGTCTACGGGATCTGCTAGTGGACCCTCAAAAGTCCACAGGATTGTCTTTGCCTGCTCGGGGCACCTGAGGGACCTCTACTCTTTCTCCATCTGTGTCTCAACACATTTTATTTCTTGAAATGACAAAACTTCTAAATGAGACCCAATTCGAAGAAGTTTACAGGGAATTCCTCAGACTGGGAAAGCTACTGAGTGATAATTGGCCGGGAAAGGTTAAACTGTATGACACGTTTCCCCCCGAATGTGTCTCAGACGCTGTCGCTGAAGATCATTTAGAGTCGATGCCTTCTACTCCTTCCAGACTTTGCAGAAGTGCGTGCTCACAAAGTCGTCGCTGAAGATCATTTAGAGTCGATGCCTTCTACACCTTCAGACTTTGTAGAAGTGCGTGCTCGCAAAAAGCGAAGAACAACAGAAGAACCGCACAATGACAATACTGTAATGGAACAGGATTCTCAGGGTTCGGACGCCGCTACCTCTCCCAAAGAAAAGGTGCCTCCGGTCATCCTTAGAGAAAAACAAAAGTGGGCAGCTTTACGATCCACAATGTCCAATCTGCATATTGGCTTCATTAAGGCCAAAAACATGGATGAAGGCATAAAGATTCAGCCAGCAACAGTGACAGACTACAGAAGGTTGACCAAGGAACTGGACAACAGAGGCATCCAGTATCATACCTTTGCGCTCAGTTCAGAAAAAAATTTAAAAGTAGTCCTTCGTGGTGTCTGTGAAGACATTGACACAGCAGAAATCGCTGCTGACCTAAATTCTCAGGATCTGCCACCAGTCAAAGTGAGCAGAATGTACAAAGCAGACAAAACTCCCATGCCATTAGTCCTTGTTGAGATTCACAAAATATATAAGGATATCTACAACTTAAAAACAGTCTGTGGTCTCATCGTCACACCGGAACCACTCCGTAAAAGATCATCTTCTGGGCAGTGCCACAGGTGCCAAAAGTTTGGCCATGCCCAGAATCTATGCCGAGCAGAATATAGATGTTTAAAATGTGGAGACAGCCACCCAACCAATACCTGCACTAAGCCAAGGACCACCTCGGCCAAATGTGCCAACTGCAGTGGCCCTCATCCGGCGAACTACAAAGGATGTACTCAACACCCAAAGAACAGACGGATGGAGGCAATCAATCAGCCCTCCTCCTACAGTACAAGAACACCAGCGGCCCAGACATCAAAACCGGAGACTCATCGACCACAGTCGGAGACCTCCAACCAAAAGCAAACAAGAAGTTATGCCGATGTGACCCGTACAACTAGGCCAATTCCAGAACAAAATCAACCAAGAGCACCTAAAAACCTAACAGCTATTATCACGGCCTCACTAGCAAACATGCTACAAAATTTTAGCCTATCAAACCCTACTGAAACCTCCACTAAAAGATTTCTTCGTGAAACACAGGTCATCCTCACAGCTCTCATAAATGAATAGTAACAAACTCATTCCAGCATCTCTTCAAATAGTTGCTTGGAACGCAAATGGCCTCAAAAACAAAATCCTGGAACTCCGTGCCTTCACATCTAGGTATCAGCCAGATGTTATTCTAATCAGCGAAACTCATCTAAGACCCTCAGACAACCCTACAATAAGGGGCTATCACCTATACAGAAATGACAGACTACTCTACAGAGGTGGTGGCACTGCCATCTTCATTAAAAACTACATTAAGCACCACTCTGTGAGCATTCCTTCAACCACTAACCTTGAGATCACAGGAGTGGAAGTAGTCACCAGCTCCACTGGCAAACTGAAAATCTACTCAGCTTACAACCCTCCCCAAAAATCTCTACTTCACTCTGATCTAAATGCCATCTTAGGCATCAGAGGGCCCACCATTATTGCCGGGGATCTGAATTCCAAGCACCCTGCCTGGAATTGTTCAACCACAAACAAGAATGGTTGCATCCTTTTCAATTACTTAGGATCAAGCAACGCTGTTGTGGCAGGCCCCACCGAACCAACTCATCTCAGTACGTTCGGCACTGCTGATATCCTGGATATAGCTATCCTGCAGGATATTAAACTTCAGTACAGTATCATTTCTATGGATGAACTATCATCCGATCACAATCCAATACTGCTGCAGCTGGGAAATCAGGAATTCCTGTGTCCTCCTTCTCACTCCTACATTGTATGGGAAAGACTGTCAGCCGCACTCAAGGATCATATTGGACCTGTTCCTCACATACGCACAAAAGAAGAAGTAGAAACTGCAGTTACAAATCTCACACAACAAATTAATTCTGCTATAAAGGTAGCTTCCTCCTACAAATCTGCCCGCAAGCCAGATCGTTTGCCTGAAGACATCATGAACTTAATCAGAGATAAAAACAGAGCTCGAAAGAGATTCCGTAACACGTGTGCACCACAAGACAAAACAAATCTAAACAGACTAAATGGGGCAGTAAGAGATGCACTGAAAGCTCACAGAGACTATGTATGGGATGAAAAGTTATCCTCCATTTCACCTAGTGATCACTCCATCTGGGGACTACTGAAAAATACCAAAAACAAAGGCAGATCCCTTCCCCCAATATTAACTGATCAGGGCCTTGCTCACACAGATGTGGACAAAGCAGAGGTTATAGCGCACAGCTTGGAAGAGCAATGCAGGCCTTCGTATGGAAACCTTGACTTTGACCACATACATAAGATTCACAGCAAGGTCAGACACTCACTCAAACTTCCTATCACCAGCACTGACCATATTGCATCAACATCACCTGCTGAGATATATGACATTATTAAAAATTTAAAGAACAAAAAAGCTCCTGGACCAGACGGCATTACTAATCGTGTGATTAAACTTCTGCCCCGGAGGGCAGTAGTGTACCTGACCAGTATAATAAATGCAATTTTAAGATTTCACTATTTTCCTTCCACCTGGAAACTGGCTGACGTAATTCCCATACATAAGCCAGGCAAAGACTCACACCTACCCCAAAATTATCGTCCAATCAGTCTCATCTCAAATCTGGGTAAGGTTGCAGTGATATTAATGAGATTATTAATGAGATTAGAGTGCAAAATAGGTGTTTACGCATGATATTGGACGCACCGTGGTTTGTAAGGAACGTGCAACTGCATAGAGATACAAACATCCCTTACATCTACTCCTTCCTATTAACTACAGCAAAAAATTTTTTCTCAAAGATCTCTACACACCCCAACGATCTAGTTAAACAAGCAGCAAACTATGAAGAGACTGACCTCTTCAAATACAAGAGGCCAAAAGCCATCCTAAATACTTGCAACAATGACTAATCTCCGTGCCCCCCAGGGCGAGCTCTCAGCTCATAAATCTTTCCTTCAATTCATCCTCCTTATCAGACAACGGGGAATAAAAGTATCTTGCTTCACCCTTCTGGCCAATGATGTTATGTTATGTTATGTTGTATTAATGAGGATTGAAAAAAAAAATGGCGGCCCGTGTGTTAGTGTTTTGTGTAGTGTATTATTGATGATGGAATTAAAGAGTCAGATGAGTCATTGTGTTGTTAATTAGTGGCGATAGTTTTGAATGATAAATGATATATACAGAGGTAAGTGTTCTTCATTTTCTGAGGTTTTTTAAGGTGAAATATTTGCTTCCGTTGCTGGTAGATCGATTTGATCTACGGGATATATATATATATATATAGAGTAACATTTTATTGCTGGTAGACACCTAAGAGTGTCTACGGGATCTGCTAGTGGACCCTCAAAAGTCCACAGGATTGTCTTTGCCTGCTCGGGGCACCTGAGGGACCTCTACTCTTTCTCCATCTGTGTCTCAACACATTTTAATTTCTTGAAATGACAAAACTTCTAAACGAGACCCAATTCGAAGAAGTTTACAGGGAATTCCTCAGACTGGGAAAGCTACTGAGTGATAATTGGCCGGGAAAGGTTAAACTGTATGACACGTTTCCCCCCGAATGTGTCTCAGACGCTGTCGCTGAAGATCATTTAGAGTCGATGCCTTCTACTCCTTCAGACTTTGTAGAAGTGCATGCTCACAAAGTCGTCGCTGAAGATCATTTAGAGTCGATGCCTTTTACTCCTTCAGACTTTGTAGAAGTGCGTGCTCGCAAAAAGCGAAGAACAACAGAAGAACCGCACAATGACAATACTGTAATGGAACAGGATTCTCAGGGTTCGGACGCCGCTACTTCTCCCAAAGAAAAGGTGCCTCCGGTCATCCTTAGAGAAAAACAAAAGTGGGCAGCTTTACGATCCACAATGTCCAATCTGCATATTGGCTTCATTAAGGCCAAAAACATGGATGAAGGCATAAAGATTCAGCCAGCAACAGTGACAGACTACAGAAGGTTGACCAAGGAACTGGACAACAGAGGCATCCAGTATCATACCTTTGCGCTCAGTTCAGAAAAAAATTTAAAAGTAGTCCTTCGTGGTGTCTGTGAAGACATTGACACAGCAGAAATTGCTGCTGACCTAAATTCTCAGGATCTGCCACCAGTCAAAGTGAGCAGAATGTACAAAGCAGACAAAACTCCCATGCCATTAGTCCTTGTTGAGATTCACAAAATACATAAGGATATCTACAACTTAAAAACAGTCTGTGGTCTCATTGTCACACCGGAACCACTCCGTAAAAGATCATCTTCTGGGAAGTGCCACAGGTGCCAAAAGTTTGGCCATGCCCAGAATCTATGCAGAGCAGAATATAGATGTTTAAAATGTGGAGACAGCCACCCAACCAATACCTGCACCAAGCCAAGGACCACCTCGGCCAAATGTGCCAACTGCAGTGGCCCTCATCCGGCGAACTACAAAGGATGTACTCAACACCCAAAGAACAGACGGATGGAGGCAATCAGTCAGCCCTCCTCCTACAGTACATGAACACCAGCGGCCCAGACATCAAAACCGGAGACTCAGCGACCACAGTCGGAGACCTCCAACCAAAAGCAAACAAGAAGTTATGCCGATGTGACCCGTACAATTAGGCCAATTCCAGAACAAAATCAACCAAGAGCACCTAAAAACCTAACAGCTATTATCACGGCCTCACTAGCAAACATGCTACAAAATTTTAGTCTATCAAACCCTACTGAAACCTCCACTAAAAGATTTCTTCGTGAAACACAGATCATCCTCACAGCTCTCATAAATGAATAGTAACAAACTCATTCCAGCATCTCTTCAAATAGTTGCTTGGAACGCAAATGGCCTCAAAAACAAAATCCTGGAACTCCGTGCCTTCACATCTAGGTATCAGCCAGATGTTATTCTAATCAGCGAAACTCATCTAAGACCCTCAGACAATCCTACAATAAGGGGCTATCACCTATACAGAAATGACAGACTACTCTACAGAGGCGGTGGCACTGCCATCTTCATTAAAAACTACATTAAGCACCACTCTGTGAGCATTCCTTCAACCACTAACCTTGAGATCACAGGAGTGGAAGTAGTCACCAGCTCCACTGGCAAACTGAAAATATACTCAGCTTACAACCCTCCCCAAAAATCTCTACTTCACTCTGATCTAAATGCCATCTTAGGCATCAGAGGGCCCACCATTATTGCCGGGGATCTGAATTCCAAGCATCCTGCATGGAATTGTTCAACCACAAACAAGAATGGTTGCATCCTTTTCAATTACTTAGGATCAAGCAACGCTGTTGTGGCAGGCCCCACCGAACCAACTCATCTCAGTACGTTCGGCACTGCTGACATCCTGGATATAGCTATCCTGCAGGATATTAAACTTCAGTACAGTAACATATCTATGGGATAAACTATCTTCCGATCACAATCCAATTCTGCTGCAGCTGGGAAATCAGGAATTCCTGTGTCCTCCTTCTCACTCCTACATTGTATGGGAAAGACTGTCAGCAGCACTCAAGGATTATATTGGACCTGTTCCTCACATACGCACAAAAGAAGTAGAAACTGCAGTTACAAATCTCACACAACAAATTAATTCTGCTATAAAGGTAGCTTCCTCCTACAAATCTGCCCGCAAACCAGATCGTTTGCCTGAAGACATCATGAACTTAATCAGAGATAAAAACAGAGCTCGAAAAAGATTCCGTAACACGTGTGCACCACAAGACAAAACAAATCTAAACAGACTAAATGGGGCAGTAAGAGATGCACTGAAAGCTCATAGAGACTATGTATGGGATGAAAAGTTATCCTCCATTTCACCTAGTGATCACTCCATCTGGGGACTACTGAAAAATACCAAAAACAAAGGCAGATCCCTTCCCCCAATATTAACTGATCAGGGCCTTGCTCACACAGATGTGGACAAAGCAGAGGCTATAGCGCACAGCTTGGAAGAGCAATGCAGGCCTTCGTATGGAAACCTTGACTTTGACCACATACATAAGATTCACAGCAAGGTCAGACACTCACTCAAACTTCCTATCACCAGCACTGACCATATTGCATCAACATCACCTGCTGAGATATATGACATTATTAAAAATTTAAAGAACAAAAAAGCTCCTGGACCAGACGGCATTACTAATCGTGTGATTAAACTTCTGCCCCGGAGGGCAGTAGTGTACCTGACCAGTATAATAAATGCAATTTTAAGATTTCACTATTTTCCTTCCACCTGGAAACTGGCTGACGTAATTCCCATACATAAGCCAGGCAAAGACTCACACCTACCCCAAAATTATCGTCCAATCAGTCTCATCTCAAATCTGGGTAAGGTTGCAGAGAAGGACATCCTCTCACGACTTCAGGCCTCAATAAATGACCTAAACATCCTTCCAAAAGAACAGTTTGGTTTTAGGCAACACCATAGTACTACCCAGCAAATCCACAGAATTGTTGAATACATCACAACCAGCTACAACTGGCGCCAGTGCACAGGCGCTGTTTTCCTAGACTTATCCAAAGCATTTGACAAAATCTGGCATTTTGGACTCCTGCACAAGCTTATCTCAGCCGGCATCTCATCTAAAATGGTTCATTTAATCCACTCATATCTTCAAAATAGATCAATGCAAGTAAAAATCAACGGTTCTACATCCTCCCAGCGCCACATCTTTGCTGGAGTGCCGCAGGGATCTCTACTGGCTCCATTGCTGTTCTCTGTATACATGTCAGACATCCCACATAATCCGATGACTTCCATTTTGGCCCTATATGCGGACGATACGGCAATACTAACGAGATCTCTCAGACCCCTTTTCATTACCAGAAAGCTTCAAGAAAACATTCTAAAGCTGGAGGGTTGGTTTTCTAAATGGAGATTGGAAGTCAACCCCCAGAAAAGCTCAGCTGTTCTTTTCTCAAAAAGGCCAATGTCTCCTGTAGGAGATTTGTTACTATTCAATACTAAAATTCCCTGGCAGTCAGAAACAAATTACCTGGGTGTAATTCTCAACAAAAAGCTATCTTTCAATCAACACACCAAGTCTGCATGCACAAAGGCATCTAAAGCCATAGCACAGATCTATCCGCTAATTAATAGAAATTGCAAGCTCAGCAACAGAATCAAATTGCAGCTATACCAGTTGACGATTCGTCCTATAATCACCTATGCCTCTCCTGCCTGGAGCCACACCTCTAATGCTAACATCATCAAAATACAGCGAGTGCAGAACAAGTGCCTGAGAATGATTTTGAACGCCCCGTGGTATGTTAGAAACACTCAACTCCACAGAGACACAAATATTCCCTATATTTTCTCTTTTTTACGATCCTTAGCCACCAAGTTTTTCCTAAAGACGTCCACACATCCCAACGATTTGGTTCAACAAGCTACAGCATACGATCCAACGGACATATTCAAATATAGAAGACCAAAAGCTATATTGGCCTCCTTTAGTGATGCATAATCTCCATGCCCAATCAGGGCGAGCATTCTGCTCATAAATTTTACCTTCACTGCAACCACAACAGATAGCGGGGAATATGAAAAGCATCTTGCTTCACCCCTAAAGACATAAATGTCAATTGTCAATTGTCACTTGTATTAATTTATATTTAAATTAATATAAATTAATACAAGTATAAGGACTTGTATTAATTTATATTAATTTATATTAATATTAATTTAGAGGACTTCCAGGGTAACGAATGGCAATGCTGTAACCAATGAAGTTTTAACTGAGGCTCGGCTATTGCCGTTACCCAGCCATGACTAGAGCTTTTTAGCTCAACAACACTCCATCCACACAGATTTTCTTCATTCAGATGACGGGATAAAGAGTCAAGGACTCAGTCCATCGCCCAGTTCTTTTTAGAATTTTAGAAATTGTATTAATTTGAGGATTGATTCATTCAATCCAATCCAATATCCTTGGAGGGTAATGGATGGCAATGCTGTAGCCAATGAAGTTTAACTGAGGTTCGGCTGTTGCTGTTATCCCCTTGGGTGATGAGATTCGAGAGTTTTTGAGTTCGCTTTCTTAAGGTTTTTGCCTTAAGGGAGCAATTTGAGTCTCCGGGGAGAGTGTTCTCCGGCACGGCCCGCTGAGGGGCTTTGTCGGTGAATTATTTTCTTCGGAATTTGAGCGGTTCGGCTCGGTGGTGGCGTGTGGGTGGAAGGCCATCACTGAGTGGAGCCAACGCTGAGATGGACGGTCTTTCGCCCACGAATGAGTGACCTAGGGATCGTCCGAATTTTTAGAGACGGCTTTACCTTTAAATATGGCAATGCTGTCGCTAATGAAGTTCTAACTGAGGCTCGGCTATTGCTGTTACTCTCCTGCCATGATCAGAGCTTTAATTGCTTAATAACACCTTATCCATACACTGCCCTCTACAGATAACGGGGAAGATGAAAAGCATTCTTGCTTCGCCCCTTTAAGCCAGTCCTTATAAGGACTATAAGGACTTGTATTAATTTGGTCTAGCTACTCACTGAGGAATCCTCAAAAAAGGTAAGAAATCCTTTGTTTGTCTCTTACGTTCCCTTTGTCTGTTTACGGTCTTGGTCTGTTCGACTTTAAGCACAATTCTATGGGAATTTACTATTTTAACATAGGGCTTTCCTATACTTCCTGAGCAATGTCTTCGGCCTTACCGAGGGTGAGAACCCTCGGGTTTGAAATAGATGAGAAAATTGATAAGAGGGTGTTTGCCTAAAACCATTAGTGATAGAGTGGGGGCAGAAAATATTTCCGGTTTTACACCGTACGGGGGTGGAAGATTTCAGGTGGTTTGCAAGAACGCTGAAACACGAGAAAAACTGCTGAATGGAGTTGAATGCGAAGGGAAAGCTTTTCGTCCGTTTGTGATAGGAAGCGTTTCCAAAACAGTGAAAATCGATAGGTTCCCGATCGAATACTTAGAAGAAGACAGGGATATAATAGCTAAGGTTTTTTTCGAGATGGGGAGCCGTCCGTGATATTAAAGTTGGCACAGACGCCTATTTTCCTCAGTGGAAATCAGGAAAAGTATCGTTCTCGATCATGATGAAAGCGGAAATCCCAAACTTCGTCATGATCGGGTCAGCCGGGGTAATGGTGAGTTACCCGGGCGTAAAAAGACAGTGCTTTCGGTGCGGATCACTGGAACATTTAGGCGCGGACTGCCCCAAGAACAAGTTCAGGAACTGCATGGGGGAAGGACATGCGCTAGCCCAGTGTGAAGCACCCTGTCTGAAATGCAAGGACAACATTCACAAAGTCAACGTTTGTCCTAGCAGGACACACGCCGAGAGAATGGGAGGCGCCATTTCGCCAATCACAGCAAATACCTCAACCAAGAGTACAGATCGTACAAGTAATGAACCCCTGACTGCAGTGACAGAAACTACCACTATAGATCCTGACGCTTTTCCAGCACTTTCTGCCGCCACCACAGCTCATCACTCTATAGGAGGAAATGAAAAATTATGTGAGGTGCGAAGGGAATGAATTGAACCAGCAGAAGAACGGGATGTAATCCCTCCCAACAAACCACACACGACATGGTACAGTGAGAGTGAGGAGACTTCAAGCGAGGATGAAAAAGAATCAAAGAAGCACAACAGAGATCAAACCAGAAGATACTGCCTCCACCACAGTAGAAGCTCACAAACAACAAAGCAACAAGGAACCAGATGGAGTCCTTACCAGGTTGGCAGCGAAAACTAAGGACGCAACAGGGAAAAAAACGGTTGCCAAGCAGAGTTTAGCTGACACGGAAATAATACCAGAAAGTGTAGAAGAATCAGAAAAAGTAGAAGAAGGGAAAAATCCGAGAGCTAATGAGGAAACAGGAGTGATGAAACAACAACAGATACTGGTACCGATACCGATACCTCATCAGAAGAGGAGGACGAAGAAAACTACAACCGTAAATTTACGGAAATCAAAAACGGTGGGTTAAAAAATCTCGCAGTTGATGATCTTACAAATGGGACTACAATCTTAAAAAACTTTAAAGGACCCCTTCAGACAGCAATGAAAATTTTTGAGGAAATAACTGAATTCGGGGAACCCTTGTTAGTACTCTATAAGGATCGCATTCGATTCTCGTGGGTAAATGTCAGGATTCAGAACATGCTTAAAGTAACTCCGCAGGAACTAGGAGGGTTCCTAAATTTCAACGGCGTGGAGAAAAAACAGTTCTGTGACACGTTAAAATCACTGACATGGGCGGAGTGGGGGCAGCACTACTCAGAGATTTTGCAGGAATTTGCCCAACGAGCTTCACAATAGTAGAGAGGAAAAAAAAAAAAAAAACCTTTCTTTATGGTTTGTCTTCTGTACTCATATCTAGTTCATATTGGAGGGGGTATCCTGAGAACCTGGGCAGCGAAGGCTTACTCCGAGGGGCGGTGCAGCTCCTTGTGGGCTGCATCACCCAGACGAGGCTCTTCCCCCGCTTCTTTTCAGTCTAAAATGGGTCATTCATATCAACCAATTATCTTTTGCTTTAGGTTTGGTTTTGCAAATTGTTATGTAATCTTTCGGGTCCTTTTTCCAGTTCCTTTCTCAAGAGTCTTCGTTCATTTGTTTCTTCGCTTCTTTCGTCGGTCAGACGTCTGGGGAGGTGGCTGACCGGGGAGAGCTGTGGAAGGGCGAATGGAGGAAGATAATGTCAGAGATCTGCTTGGTGCTGGCCTTTGAGTGACGCCAAGCAGGTCTTTTCCTGGACCTTAAGTCCTAAGAAATCGTAGTAGAACAAGTAACTTTAAAATTTGGAACAGGAGTAACACTATCACATTTTAAACAACAAATTATAACATTTAATAACAACAATTCAAAAACTATTAGTAAATTTCTAAATATCGGTTAAAATTAGGGGCTGACGGATATCCTCCATAAACAGCTGATACGGTTTATTGATTCGGACAAACTTAAATACGAACCTCAGGCTTTTTGTTTTATTTTTAACGTTGATTTACGTATGGTAATTTTTTCCCTTAAAATTTAAAGAGGAAAAAAAAAGAACAGGGAATAGGAGATGATGTGTATAGACTTCTTAGCCAAACCCACAATGTGGAATGGCTAAACAGGTCGACCGAGGCCTCTTTTACCTACTACTATCCTACTCTAACTTTCGTTCTCTCCCCTCATACTATCTGCTGATCCTCAGCATGCTTTTTACTCCAAAGGCCGATTATGAGAAACATGAACTCCCATTCTATCCTCAAAAAAGGCTGAAACCGGTCTGGGTAGTGACCTCCCACCATAAAATGTAATATAACAGCATACATTTCCTAGGAAATGTGTTTTTACATTATGGAAAATACCAAGATTTGAGTTCAGAACTTTCCCCACCTTTGCAACGAGTTGCCCGTGTTTGTACTACGTTCTAGGACTATTTGCATTCAGCTCACGCTAGTATTCGCCGATACTTTTATATTTTTTTTTTATACTATACTATATTCGGCATGAAACTCTCTGATTCCAATCCTTGAATTTCTTTATTCGGTTTTGAAACAATGTGGGATCTCATGTCCCCTTAATTTAATCCGTTTATTTGGTTTGAATTGGGGCAAAGCAAATAAAAAGGACAGCGAAAACTTCAAAGCTACAGTGAGTTGGTGTAGTACGATTATGGAAAGGAAAAATTTAATGCTTCGACTAAAAACGAAAATCGCCCAGAAGCTGCCAAAGGATTTGGATGAGAAGTTATTAAGTTTTCAAAGATTTATAATTGCTAAAAGAAAGCAAAAAGATTATTTATTGTCTCAAATCGGAAATATGGAGGAAACTCGGGAATAGAGCAGTAGAATTGAAAGGAAGTAAAACTATTTCTTTAAAAACAACTGGACATGAAAAAAGCCGTTTCACAGTTGTACTTGCTTGTATGGCTGACGGTATTAATTTAAAACATGATAATTTTTAAAAGAAAAACAATGCCCAAGATCAAAATTCCAAGAAACGTTTTTGTCCATGTTCATGAGAATGGTTGGATGGACGAAGCAGGAGTTAATCTGTGGATAAAAAATATTTGGAATACACGACAAGGTGCATTAAAACCAAACAGTCTTTTAGTGTGGGACTTGTTCAAATTCCATTTAACGGAGAGCACAAAATCTTTATTAAGAGGGAATAATACCAATATGGCAGTGATTCCATATTGGTATTATACCAATATGGCGGTTGCACTAGTGGGTTAACTTCACTAGTGCAACACCGTTGGATGTTTGTATAAACAAGCCTTTTAAAGACTGTTTACGAAAATCGTGGAAGGCGTGGATGCAAGAAGGAGAGAAAAGTTACACAAAAGGAGGACAAATGCGACATGCGTCTTTGGCAACTATGTGTGAATGAGTAGCGAAAGCATGAGATGAAATAAAACCAGATACAGTAATAAAATCTTTTAAAAAAATGTGCTAGATCTAACAAATTAGATGGCTCGGAAGGTGATTTTGTTTACAATGATGACGAAATTGATGCTCAATCTGATTGGGAAAACAAATACAATTTATATGACGATAAACCGGAAGAAATTACAGAACCAGAGTACAATGAATTTTTCATACATTCACACAGTGAAAATTAAATTTTAACTGTGTAGTTCCCTACCTATTTTCTTTCGTAAATAAATAGTTATATAACATGTAAATATTTTTTCTGTAAATAAATTTGATATAAGTCGAAATATTTTTACTTATTTATTCTTTTTGTATATTGCTAATAATTTTAACAGAGTATGATACATACTAGTTTTTTCCTATTCTGTATTGTTTTTTATATCCTACAATGAGAGCCGCTTTTTACTTATTTAATTAAATTTTTTTACTATTAATTCCAATAACATTTAAGTATTGATTTCCTAAAACGCAATCAAAATAAGATTAATTTAATATAAATATATTTTTTAATTTTTAACTAAAATTATATATTTTAAGCCTGAGGGACTTAAATGCGACATATTTGATCCGGGATAATTCGATCTTACTCTTTTAATGCTACAATAATAAATTTTCTCGTAAGCTGTTTATTCACTGGGTTTACTGTATAATATTTATTCTACGCGAGTTCTAATATTATTTAATTTCTTCCAAAAAATTACATCTGTACACTTTCTGTAGATGAAGGCAGACAATTCTAAGAACAGGGACAAATATAAACAAAACATTTCCGTTTTTTTTTAATATCAGCGAATTGTTAGTTTTTAATGACTGTTAAATACGTGTGTTCTGTGGTCGATTTGTCTGTTTGGAGGGGAAGAAAAGCCTATTTCTGATGGAAGGGACCTTGCCATTTTTGTAGACGGGACCATGCGTTTTAATACATACCAACAGGTATGTCGTTATTCACATCCGTTGGCATATCGTAGGTCATCCTTGCCAAGTGACCTACGATATGCCGACGGATATGAAGTTCGTTACATCCTGCGCTCACGATCGCGAATCCTTCGAACTTGAGAGTTTTCCTGATCAAAATTATATTTTACCACGCACTTGCTAATCTCGTGTGCGGATGAGATTATATTTTTGAGATCATCTTTTATATTCTCAGCTTCATTCGTGTCATGAGGATGCGAAGCTTTCTGGTGATTCAGCAGGAGAAATGTTACCGGAGAGATGTTGATTATGAATTGCATCAAACTTTGCTTCTATTGATTCCTTTTTAAGGGAGAAAGTCTCGTGAAGCTTGATCAAGCTGTCAATTGCTTTCCGAGGTTTTAAAACTGCTTTTAGTCACGTAAGCAGCACAGAAGAGGGAACAGTTGCTGGGTGAATTTGATGAGAAATTTGTACGCCGATTATTGAGCAGTTATCATGCCCAACGCCGCTAGAAGAATAGAGCTAAACTTTTTTTTTTGAAATTCTTAGGGAACTTACAGGATTATCGAGAGTTCTTTGATCAAAGACCTTGTACTTTTTGACAACATTTATTTACCGCTCGAAAATTCTGTTGCTTTCTTTGTAATTTGTGTGTTGATGTACCATAAAGTGTTGTGGTCATCTTCGTGTATGTTCTGTAATTACTTTCTTTTGTTGGTGTTACAGATTCGCTGATGAAGAACAGCGAATATGCAGTGCAAATATTGCACGAAAGAGGAATTTCTCAGTGACTGTTCGAAGACGAGAAAGGAGTTCAGTACATCAACAACTTGAACGATCCTTTTAGTCCTAATCCAGCTGTGTAGAACGAAATAAACCACAATGTCCTTTACAGAAGTGACACTCTTAGCAATGCAATATTAAGAAGGTAAGTCTCTCTCTCTCTCTCTCTCTCTCTGTCTCGCTCTCACTCAGGTTTTAAGCTATGGAGCGTATAGCCCAATACTTTAAATGAAATACAGACAGATCTAAGTAGAGCTTCGGTTTCCAATGAAAAGAATGATTTTATTTAGAAAAATAGCAGAATTATACTAACAGAAAAAAAAATATAAATTCGCAAAGAACAGAATATTCAATAAATATGTTTGTGACCAATCAAGAATTTTAAGGAAAGAGAACAAATTAATAATAAAGTGAAACAAAATGATGGAGATGGTCGTAATTTAAACAGGTTTTCCAAAATATCTACCTCATTATATTTTTACCATCAGGAATAACTTAAGAATAAATGTCGTGGTAGGAATCCTAAATTAATAGTCTGAAATACGTTTCAATATCGATGTTACCTTCTTTACAATGGGATTTTCAGTGATATTCATTTCTTTTGCAGGTTCACATGAGAGCAAAGTTTACAAGCAAATGGCTTGTGTTCGTAGCTCACCCGATCAACAGTTCCGAATTAGTACATCGTTCTCTGCTTTAAGTGGGATTTATTGTTGGACTATGTTTAGCCCATCTCCGAGAACACCTTCTCTATCAGAAAGCGTAAGTCAAGTTCTCTCGAAATAATAATTTTAAATTGCCTTTCATAATTTGAATATAATGAATGTGGTTTTAAATTTTTGAATCCAGTTGTCTCATATACATTCATTGGTTATTTCGTATGCGTTTAGTTGCAAACGAAATTGGATTAGAAGTAATAAATCTAATCTTTCCCAATTGTAACACTGATTCCATAATAATTCATTTTAAAGTTGTTTTCTTTTAATTTCAGAATTTGACACAATACGAAGTGCACCGCTATAAGAAGCCTCTCTTTGGACCTGCCACATCCAATACAGTGTCCACGAAGAAGTCAGATATTTCCCTATTCCACGACCATTACAACTGTCGATCTTTAATAGGCATTACGGTAATAGTCGCGGCAATAAACGTAAGTTTCCTCCCCCCCTCTCTTTCTCTCTCTCATGATAATAATGTCTTTATTTCATCTCCGAACTAAACTAACAGATTAACAGTTTCGGAATCCTGAGCCATTTCCTAACTTCATTTAGTGGATTATTATTGCGACTTCTGTATGTTGGATTTGTAGATTGATCCTATAAAGTTATGGGAAAGCTATTTGAATGACTCAGATAATGAATGCCGATTTTTTTCTGTTAATATTTAGACTACATTTCTCGAAGTGACCAAGGATGCTAATGGAGACTAGAAACTTTCCGATGGATTGGATGCAGAGTATATAGACGCTGTCGGAGAAAATGAATTTCAAGTAAGCCTTCAGTTATGTCAGTTGCATTATCTATTGTAAATGACGGTAGGTTTTTGTACTAGCAATCAGTTACCTAGTTAGAGCATTCGCAAGTAGACGTTAGGACCAGTAGCTGGAAGGCCAAGTTTCGAATTCCATCCAGGATACAAGAAACAAGACACAAGTATTCTGATTTCATAGCTTAGAAATGAGATATTCACAAATACTTCTATTGAGAAAACGCATGGATCTGTTCTCAACCCAGCTAAACGTAGAAACTGTAAGGATTCTACTGCTATGGTTTGAGGAAATATAAGAGTAAAATTCAGACGCCACTGTCAAACACAAAATTTCATTCTAAACTTTACGCAACATTTAAAACCTTTATCTAGTTTCTGGAATTCCTAAAAGGACTCCAAGAAAATTTGGACCTTTGGTTGAGAGGAGACTAATAAGCTCAAATTCATCACAGAAAAAGCCCTGTTCGTGGAGGAATTGCTCAAAATACCTATTTATCATTTTAGCGACATTTAGTGGAAGTTTAACTAGATGGGACATTTTAAATCATGGCTCCAGTAGAGTACTGAGATCTTAAAAATGCAGGGTTTACCGTCTTACATTCTGTCTGTATGTTTTGCAACTAAAGTTACTTCAAGACCTGCGAAAGTATTGTCGTAATATTCATTCCATATTAAAAAGGCGAATGGTAGCAACACATATCAAGATATCCAAGGACGATTATCACGTTATTATATCACACATAAGATTATATTTATTATTATTTTATTTTATTTTTTTAAATTGTTCTGGCTCTAACAATCAGTTGGAGACACAACATCTCTTGCTGTTAGAGCCAGATAGTGGTATTTGTAGTTGATATAACCTTCCTGCAACCATGGCATCTGTTCTTGTATCTTCTGAAACTGTGTCCATAGTGCCTACACGACAATTTGTGATACATTAAGTCAACATGCCAATTTCGCCTGCGAATGTTAGGCTTTAAATCGCCTAACATTTACTTTAAATAAACTTTAAATAAAAATAAAGGAAATAAAAAGAAGAAAAATGGAAATGAAGTGATGTGGTCACAACGTATGTTTTTTTTTTTTTTTTAATTTTTAATTTTATAGACATGAGCAATTTGTATGGTGTGCGGACTGAGTCGTAGACCAATTTCTATTGGAAAGTCCAAATTTGTATGCCATAATGCCTAATCGAATATTTGCTTTCGGAAAAGCTGTTGAAAATGAAATATTCCCAAAAACATAGCCCGTGTAGCTCAGTGGATGTGGCGTTTGCACACCACGGCGCTTGATCGCACGAAGGAAGACTGTTTCCAATCTAGTCGTCGACTAGAGGAAATTTTTCTAAGCTGTTTTCGACCAGTTCCGGAGTTAGTCGATCTCTGGCACGGGCAAACGGGTTTTTTTCCCTCCTGGAAACTCGGGTTTTTCGTCCCGTAAACTAGAAAATCGACCGTAGAACCCACATTTTTCCAGACATTAAATATATCGTGTTAGGGTTACGGACCACGAGATGGCGGCACTTGTTGAGTCGTCTCTGTTCAGTGCGTGCCGCTTAATTAGTGATAGCCTTGGGGGCCAGCTATCTCTGATTGGGCAGAAGTTTAGATTGAACTGCCTACTCAGTCTCCTAAAGTTAGATAGGGCTAAAAACGGCCTCGCCTACTCCCTATATATACGGGAATAAAATGGCGTTAGCTGATTTTTTTTTTTTTTTTACATTTTATTCTAGTTTGAGGATTCGACATTACAAATCATTGCTAAAAGAGGAATTAATTAAAAAAAAAAAACATTTGCCAGCATTTGATGTTCATAATCACAACTACTATTATTATAATGTCTGTTCTATGATCAATTTTTTTGTGACCAGTCACATAAATCTGGAACTTAGTTAATCGACGTTTGGCATATGTAAGTAAAGACTGAAGCTAATTTCTAATATATTTAAATTTAAAATGGACATTTAGTTTTAATCTCATCAAATTGTTTTCCATGAAATCTGTATCTGTATTTAACGAGGATCCAGCAGATTATATCATGAAAATTTCCAAGGATGAATAAAATATTGTGAATTTTCGTCCCTTAGTATGAACACAATAAATAGACATTGAAGCTAACTTGTTATTCTCTTTCAGATGTGGCTGTCACTAGTTGTGTGTGTGTCATATTAGCATCAGCCTCCATGTACAGAATTCTGAGAGTGTCATCTGTACTTTCTACGGAACCACCGGTCTCCCTGTTTGGCGTTATCTGGCTTATATACGGAAACTTCCTAGGACAGGGTAAGACAACATGATTCATCGTTAATGCTAGTACTTTTATGTATTTACTATAGAGAGTACTGAAATGAGGGTAATACGCGCATGACTTTTTACGCGAAGCAGCTTATATTATAAGTGGCTTTCATAGTTGGGAATACACTGAGGCAGAATACAGAATAATACAGAAATAATGTAGGATGGCTATTAATTGTACAGTATAGAGCATAGTTGTTAAGTAGTAAAATTGCAATGATTCCAACAGAACCAGAAGCTTTCACGATGTTCTGGATGCTTTGGATAATTTTCTCACGATATGGGATTGTTAAGGTTTCATTGATAACAGGATATAATCCATTAATATTTCATTTGCATACTCAGTTAATGTTATTCATTCTGATATTTGAAATCCTTTTAATTAACAGGTACATCAAATAGTGCCTTGCAATACCCACCTTTCCGACTGCTGTTTGCAATCTGGAACCTGTCAATGTTGGTGATCGTAATGGCCTACTGCAGTACAGTGCATTTATGACATTTGAGACACGTGACAAGTCAATAGAAACTATAGCGCAGTTATCCAAAGCTGCTAAGGAGGGAAGAGTATCTTTTGGTACTTTGCAGAATACAGCGATACATAATTACTTCAAAGTAAGTTCAACAGATGACTCAATTGTTTTATTCAGACGATTTTCTTTATTATGCCTCTTTGGATGCGTTTTGCAAGTTTCGAATTATTGCTGGGATCCATTGTAGGAATTTTTATATTTTGTTTATTAACAGTCCACAGACATCAAATCCATACGGGTCCTTCGGCATCATTTCAACGAAAATGAAGTTTTTCTTGAATCAGAGGGAATCAAATGGTTCTTCGTGGAACCTACGCCTTCATGCTCACTGAGGATATCCTCACGTTTCGGTATTTGCCTTACGGCAAAGAAAATTTCATTGTCTCTAAAGAATGTTTGTTCGTCCGTACTTCAGGACTGTACGTCCAGCATGGTCATCCTTGCAGAGAATCCCTCGGTATCATGTAAGTATGCTGACTTATTCACCGCCTGTCATTTTCACTGTTCCTTTTATCCTATTTTATTATTATGAGTAGATCCGAATTATGCAAATCACTTTGCTTTTTATTTTGTCTTCCATTGAAACGCCAAAAAAATCACTTATAAGAAAAGAGGATAAAAATCATCGTCTATCACTAGGAAAATAAAGGAAAATAAAGTAAAAGATTCATACAAGAATATTTTGGATGCCGTGGGGACCAAAATGCCCATCACTTAAAGATAGATCATCTGTGTGTGCTTTAAGATTACCCATCAGTGAGGAGATCATCCCACCTCCGAACTATTCTACGTCATCGTTAAAAGTGTAGGTGGGCTAAGAGATTTCTATTTTTTTTTTCTTTGTTTTTTTGTTTGTATTTTATTTATATTAAACTGTCTGTATGATCAATCAATTTTATCATAAGATTTTCGAAAAAAAGTTAAGTTTTGAAATGCTATTAGCAATTCCGCTTTGGCTGGACTGGATCGATTTAATTAAATTTTAGTTAAAATTTTCGGTGAATTATTTTTTCGATGAATTGCATTTTTAACGAATTGTCGTTCGATGAATTGCCTTTTCCATGAATTGTGTTTCGATTAACTGTTTTTTCGATGAATTTTCATGGAACCGAATTACAATTCATAATTATAATTTATAATTTAAAATTACACTTATAAAGCTACTAGTTAAAATTAAAGAGCTAAGATATTGGAATGAACTATCGTTATCCCACATGACATTAACTGTATATTAGTTGCAGTTTAGTCATGCGTATCCTTGAACTCTCGTGAATTGGAATTTAAATAAAAATTGGAAAAATAATTGTTTTCCTTTTCATTTAGTGGTTCCAGGAACCGAACTATTATGTAAATTTATTGTCTGTGTTCTCTGGATGGTTAGTCCGGTTTCTTGGATGAAGGTTAAAAGCCTTATAAAGGTTTCTAGCTTCCTAGAGAGGTTTTGATCCAAATGTTTTTCAACCAAAAGGAACGGATTTCTAACCCTAAATCCATGCTGTACGACTTGAAAGCTGAATATCTCCCATAAGCAAGGTACTTGATCACTCAGCCAGATGATACCAATCATCTACCACCTGGGGGGTATCCGCAAATATCCACGTCCAATGGTCAGTGTAATTCAAACTCAAATAATTGTTGGCAAATACTCTGACCACTTGGTGAACGACGCCACAAATACCGAATGAAATCGTCTCCCAAAGGAACACTCAAGAGTTAAAAATTTCCGCACTCAAACCAGGATCACAAAAATTAATCTATACCGTTTGTAAATAGGCGGTGTTTTCTGACTAAATCTCACCATAAATATCGGCTGATATTGTTTGTGGGATCTTCTTTCTTATACTTTTACTGATCTTCCTTCTCGTGTCGGCAATTTCGCTTGTGGCTTTTTACAATGGTACATACGAGAAATAAGATCAGTAAAAAAATGTTCAACTTTCCTGGTATCACTTGTGGAAGTTTAAATTCTGAAATTCTTATCACCTTGATTGCAAATAAATAGAACATAATTTGCCCTTCCATTTATACCCAAGGACTATGAGAATTCTTTTCCCGATGAACCTTATATTTCAGACTTACAGCTATGACAGCTCTGGAATTCGCTGAGGTGTAATATTACTTTTTTGAACCGTGGTACACTTTATCGTGACGGTGCAGCATATTAAAATTGGAGACATTGCTGGAAGTAAATTACTGATTATTGTGGCAATATTATTGGCTTCTACAAAAAAAAAACAAAAAAACTCCGTTTCTGTAGTTGAAAATATTTCTGTGAAACAGACCCAGAGATAGAACTGTAATAAGGATTGTCGACCATGAGGAAAAACGATTTTATATACGAAGACTGGAGTAATTAAAATTGGTTTATTAATTTTTACAGTATTATGAAAATCATGGAAGCAGGGGTTGATCTTAAATGGATTAATCAGTGCTCCTTTCTGAAACAGTTGCCTTTTCAACTAAAGAAGATCCACAAGGAAGAAATCAAAGTACTTGAAATGGCGCACATTCAGGGCGCACTCATTCTTCTAATTTTAGTTTATCTGCTCTCCTTTACGTGCCTGATTGGAGAGCTTTTGTTGAACAAATTATACTCATTTTCTACTTTAAAATGATCAAAATGCTTCATATGAAATATAACATTTGAACTTTACAAATTGTGGATATACATCCACTGTCCAAAAAAACTCCGAACTTTTCTAAAATAGAAGAAACAAGTGGCGCCACCTGTTGTATCGTTTTGTTGTCGAAAGCGGCAACCTTCATTAGTGTTGTGTCAACTATTTATGACATTTGTTTCATTAGAAGCCTAGTTACAGTGCCAAGAGTGACAGTGTGTTTTGACGAACGGTTGGAAAATGAGATTCAAACAGAGAGCTGCGATTGATTTTTGTGTTAAACTTGGTAAACGTTTTACTGAAACGCATCAAATGCTTCAAAAAGTTTACGGTGATGAATACTTATCCCATGCTGAAGTTTATGAGTGGTTTAAGCGATTTCAAAGTGGTCATGAGACGCTTGAGGACGACGAAAAGCCGGGCCGTCCAAAAACTGGACGGAGCGAAGTTAACATCTAAAAAATTCGTGATTTCATCAAAGAAAACCCAAAATCGTCCACGAGATTCATTGAAGATGAATTGTGGATTCCAAAATCAACTGTGCACAACATTTTGACCAAGAGGTTGTGCCTTCGTAAATTGAATTCGCGATTTGTTCCGCACAAGTTGACCGACGACCGAGAAATGTATCGAATTGAATACTGCAAGGACCTCATTAAAACCGCTCGTAAGGACTCAAACTTCCTTGAAGCAATCGTTACTGGTGACGAAATGAATGTTTTGAGTATGAGCCCAACATAAAGCGCCGGTGTGCTGAGCGCTTTATGTTGGGCTCATACCACTAGAAGAGGGGTATTCGAAAAAAAGTCGCTTGGAGAAGTCAAAAGTAAAGACAATGCTGATTTGTTTCTACGATTCCAAGGGCATTATCAACAAAGAATTCGTTCCGCCTGGCCAAACGGTGAATGGCGAGTTTTATCTCGAAGTTGTGAAGCGACTGATAGCGAGAATTCGTTGAGTACGGCATGAATATCGTGACGACCGACCGTTCGTCAAAACACACTGCCACTCTTAATAAAACAAATGTCATAAACAGTTGAAACAACACTAATGAAGGTTGCCGCCGCTTTCGACAACAAAAAGATACACCAGGTGGCGCCACTAGTTCCTTCTATTTTCGAAAAGTTTGGTTTCCTTTTGGACAGAGGGTGTAATGAAACCCTCTGTTGCATGAATTAATTGTGATTGAATGAATTATTTAAACAAATTCGCCGATTACCTGGCATATAAATCCTGTATTGCTCAATGATTAAAATATTTATAACGAAGGTTGATTAAAATATTTCTATCTTTGCAGCGTATTTTATAGCAAAATATAACCAGAAAGTTCGTGTTAGAAAAACTATCAAATGGAATAAATTTCATTTATTCGTTATTAAGTTTATTTATTTTATAAAATGTATTATAAGAAACATTTTCAGTAAGTTTATAAAAATAGTTATGTACAATTTAATTTTAAAATTGGTTTAAAGGCTAGCATTACGTGTTCATATAGTAAAGAACTAAGATTAAGAGTAGTGTTATATAAATTTAGAGATGAGTTTAAAATATAAATAAATATTTAAGAATCTGTTATAATAATTTGATATTTTTAATAAAAATTAAAATATTTTAATCGTCCTTAATTAAAAATAAAAATTATTTGAACACTTTTATTTATTTATTTTTTCAAAGAAAGGATATTTTATTATGACGAGAAAAATTGTTCGGAGATTCTCTAATCTCTTCATTGCATATTGATTTAGGAGTATTCTGAATCAGATTCAAGAAAATCTCAGTAACGACACTACCAACATTAATGCAATATCACTTCATAAGAAATCATGAATCATTAATTGAATAAACTGTAAATCAGCTACCAGATGGCGCAGTAATTAACCACAATGAAGCGGCTATTATCCAAAAGAATAATAATATATATATTATAATATATATATATATATTATCCGAAAGAAAAAAAAACACACACATATATATATATATATATTTCACTTAGGAAAATAAAACACTCTAAAAGTTGTGAACAAAGATTTTAAAGCAGAGGCAAAAGTATCGAAACAAGGTGCGATGAGAAGGAATGTAAGAAAGTTGAAGAAACGGATATTCACACTTATATGGAAAGATTATTTCGAAGTATTATGAAGTATTATTATGAAGTGTTATAACTAATTCTGCTTCTCTGTTGTCTTTCTTTTTCTGTCATTCTTCATCAAGTTACGAGTACTTTCACCCTATTCATTTTCTACTTTGCTTCCTTAATCCATCTCCAATCCACCTTTTTAATTTCTCATCTGTTTTAAAGAAAAAAGGTGTAGCAGCAGAAATTTTACTATTAAATATCACTGATAGTTGAACACGGCTTATATACTAAGAGAAGATTTTATTTATTTTTTTTTAAAATAAAGATAAATAAAGGGGTATATAGATAACTATGCCCTAGATAAAAAATCTTCTTTCATAATACTATGTTTTTTTTTTTCCCTTCTTCAACTATTTCTTGTGTTTTTAGCACTATTAATAAAGCATAGTTTAGATATATATAGTTTAGATATATAAAGCATAGTTTAGATATATATATATATATATATATATACAGGGTGTTCGGGATAAATTTGACATATTTATAATTAATTATATTTTTCCGTAAGTTACATGTATTAACACACACTTCTCTTCATTTAAAAGTTTGGACCCTTCTTCATTCATATACAAGATGTCAGAAAGGATGGATAGCTGGAACCCACCTGAATCATGGAAGAGAATAACTTGTATCATGATGATTCGTGCCCGCCATCAAAATAAGGATATTACGACTGCTGCCCAATGCTCCCTGAATACAGTAAAAACAATCAGGCATGAACTAGAGACTTGCAATGGTGACTACGAGGATGTAGCAAGAAGAAAGATCCCTAGCAGACGATCTGATTGCGTTCGTACAGCAGAATTCCTCGCAAATCTGCAGGAACAGGTGTTGAAGAACCCTGGCATTGGAATTCGGGCTTTGTTCGTGGAGTTGCTAACTGTAGTCAAGCCGTGGATAACAAGGGTAGCCAATGGTAGGCCGTATGTATGGCAGCAGGATTCGGCCCCTTGCCACACCTCTGGGAAAAGTCAAAAATGGTTGTCTGAAAATTTCTACGACTTCACCAGTCCAAATGTTTGGCCTCCAAACTCCCCAGACCTTAACCCCATGGATTATTTTGTATGGGGCGCAGTTGAAAAAGACACCAATCGCACTTCCAGTAATACAAAAGCCCAGTTAATGGATAAAATTAAAACAGTTTTTGCGGCCCTTCCCAGGGAGACTGTAGCATCAGCTTGTTCGAGGTTCCGAAGCAGAATTGAAGCTGTGATCGATGCTAATGGTGGTTATTTTGAGTAAATCTTGTTGATAGTATTGTAATTAACTCTGCCTGTAATGTTTTTTTTGTCAATTCATTAAATTTAATAGATACAAAGAAGATTTTCTTTTTCCTTACGAAACTGCCAAATTTATCCAGAACACCCTGTATATATATACCCCTAATATAAATATATATATATATATATACACCCCTAAGCTTAGTTCTCAACGAATTTCTGCTTAGCTGATTTGTTAAAGAAACATTGAAAATTACACCACGCATTTGTGTTTTTCAAACTGCGGGACGCTACCATTACTGGGCCGAGAAAGATTTAATGGATCATAACCAGCATGTTTTTAAAAAATATAATAGAAAACATCAGAGTTAACAATTACTAATTATATGAAGAGCCAAAGGCTCCAATTCGGCGACATAACTTATTTAAGTTAAAGGATATTACATCCCATATTGTTTCTTAGCCGAATAAGAAACTCAAAGAGTTTCATGCCGAATATAGTAGAAACTATATAAAGTTCGGCGATTCCAAGCGTAAGCAAATACCTGGATACCGCAACACCTGACCCATTTGGTAGTGCAAACAGAGGCGACTCATAGTAAGGGTGTAATTGAAGCATTTGGCTTCAATTGAAGCTTGAAGCCTTTGGCTCTTCATATAATTAGTAATTTATTAGGACACTTTGGCAATTCTCATAGAAGGGATGTAAGTTCTGTTCGCTACAAACTTGGTATTAAATTGCTCTACCTATTCACTGATGAGACCTCAATAAAGGTCGAAACCGGTCTGGGTAGTGACCGTCTCTCATAATGTTGAACAGTAATACAGCTCCCAGGAGTTAATTTCACATTATGGGTAAATACCAAGAATAGTGATCGGAGCTTGCTCCACCCTTACTATGAGTTGCCTCAGTTTGCACTACCAAATGGGGCAGATGTTGCACTATCCAGGTATTTGCTTACGCTTGGAATCGCCGAACTTTATATAGTTTCTATATTCGGCATGAAACTCTTTGAGTTTCTTATTCGGCATGAAACTCTTTGAGTTTCTTATTCGGCTAAGAAACAATATGGGATGTAACATCCCTTAACTTAAACATCAGAGTTAATCTCACAAATTTCGTAGATTTAAAGAACACTTTGATTTCATTATGAACAAGTTTGTTTAAACATTACTTGCTTTATTTAAGACATTTATTTAAGCTTCATTCGCCGCTAGACAAAACGCAATTGAAAAACTCAGCCTTTTATGTCGCAGCTTCCGCGAATCAAGATAGAAGAGAAGTCCACAGATTCTCATAATAGCTTTCGCTGACCACCTGAGATCTCTCGATGTCTTGAACAGTTCTCGATCCTGTGAAAACAAAGAAAGCGTATTAATACTTAATACTGAAGGTTGTGGTGAAATCAAGTTATAATTACAAGATGCAAACGTAACTGCGATGACAGTTATCAATTCAGATTAAAGCTAATTTAAATCAGGCTTAACATCATGATCGATGAAGCGGCAATAATTGAAAATATTCCTCAGAGCAGCAGCTCGTTTTACAAAAAATTCTGCAAATATAATAATCATTGAATTAATAATTTTTGTTGTTTTGTTATTTTCACTTTCTATCTTTCTATCTTGGAAGTGAATCTTTTAGTAGCGAAATGATCAAGTGGGTGAAAGTAATCCGGAATCATACGATGACTCCATCACTTATTGGTCATTTCCTTTCTAATAAACAATCTTTCTAATGGCGATCATTTCCTCCTGACTTGAAAACGTCCTGATTAATATGCTAAGCAGAAAAGAAAAGAAAGACAAAAGAGAAAATATACATATATCTCCACTAAGGATAATTTAAGAAGTTATTCTTACCTGCTAACATCATAGTCCTATTGGTTTCCTCTCGCAAAATATCCAGCACCATCTTAGCGCCTCTTTCTCCCTGCAAACATAAGAAAATATAGGTCAGAGATTAACAAAAAATATATATTTGACATCTACCTTGCTCATAAAGTTCAATGAGAGTTGATTTTTTCACTCTTACTGAATACATCTATAGCAGGGACAATACATCGATTTGTGTCTCCATTTATACCTCAGTAACTCACTTCACACACTTATCTTTGCGATGTAGTATCTTTATTACTAAACTAGCAGTGTGAGCTAATATACGAATGTAATTTTTTATGTGGGGGATATTGAGGGAGGGTGTCGATCTGCTATCGTTCCACTATTAACATATACAACATTATTACTGAAACCCTCATTGTTACCTTTCAAGTTACAACTAATACGCCACGTCCCTTAAACATGCGGTTTCGCTATATGCGGATACTCACATCATAAACAAGCCCCCATACTGCTGGTCGTCCTACGCACACTGCTTTGGCCCCCAAAGCAAGAGCTTTGAACACATCGGTGCCTCGGCGTACTCCTCCATCCATGAGCACCTCAACTGGAAGCAATCTCACGGCCTTCGACACCTCAGTCAGGGCGTCGATCTGAAGAAAACAAAACATTTCTTTTGTGATTATTATTACAATTACGTAAACGTTTATTCAAACAGGCACATTCATACAACGAAATAAACTGTGTATACGGGCATGTATATTTTCAATGTTACTATTAAGCAACTTGCGTTCTTTCAGGGGATTTATAATAGCATACTGATCATTGATACCGTACTTTAAAATTGAATTAGTGTATGAATAACGGAAAGAGGGGGGATACTTGCAGTAGCGGGATCAGTATCTAGCTGTCTTCCTCCATGATTGGAAACCAAAATACCTCGAGCACCGTTGAGTGCTGCTAATACTGCATCTTTACCTGAAATCAAACCATTCTATGTGTATTTATTTTTAATAGATCAGTGCAACAAAATACATCGAATGAAAGGAAAAATCAAAAGTATTTTATTATATATATATACAGAATACCTGGGTGCCAAACACTGCATCACTACAGCAAAACTCTTCCAAATAAAAGAGACATTATTCCAACTAACAAAATAATGATATATCACAGTATTTGGAAATCAGTACTTTTGCACGGTACAACAGTTTACGCATACAATGATTATTTTAAGAGTGCTTATCATGCGTGTTCTCGGGTGCTGGTTTTAACACAGAGTTTGTGGAACACTCACGTGTACATAAACAGATACCTAAATAATACAAGGTACTATTGAGAGATTGAACGAAGAATTCACCTTGGATGAATGGCTTATGGGAAAATGAGAGACGTATTCAGAAGCGACATCCCTATGAGTCTAAATACGAAAGCTTTCAGCCATTGCATATTTTCTGTCCTAACATACGGTTGAGAAAGATGGACTTGAACAGAAACCCAAAACAAAAAACTGAGAACGACACAACATCGCATGGAGTGAAGTATGCTAAAAATAACATTAAGAGATAGGAAGACAAATGCCTGGATAAAATCTCAAACAGGTGTCATGGATAGTGTAAAATACATTAAACAGGGTAAGTGGAGATGGGCTAGCCATATTGCCAGATGTAATGTTGGGAGATGGAATTGAAAGATAACAGAGTGGAGACCAATGAATGGAGCAAGACGAACAGGAAGACCAAGAAGTTGAAGGGATGAATTCGAGCATGTTGTGGGAGTGAGATGGATGGAAGAGTCAGAAAACCCAGTGGTCTGGTAAACCATTGGGTTTTCTTCGTCCAGCAGTAGACATAACGAAACGGTTGAAGAAGTAGGAGACTTTTCAGAAAAATTACAATGAGATATTGTGGTGCTCGACTTTTCTAAAAGTAAAATTTCTTCCAAATCACTCAGACAAAGGGAAATTAGAATGGATATCTGAAGTTTGTTCAGACAAAACCATAAGTTACATGTTAAGCTTAGATCCACAACAAGGAGCAGATGATCGGTTAGATTAACGCCATCTATTAAATAACACGGAGAATTCTTTTTCGGCCAAGAATCTGATTATAAGTAAGAAAGTAAGGTGGGAAACAACTGTCTCCTTCATTATTTCTTCATCAACCTCTCTAGCGCAATATTCCTATCCTTTGTTTCTTTTCTTTCTCAACTAACTTGACAAATGAATTCTTACATTGTTTTCCAAAGAAGATACAATGATTCTCTCTCTCTCTCTCTCTCTCTCTCTCTCTCTCTCTCTCTCTCTCTCTCTCTCTCTCTCTCTCTCTCTCTCTCTATTTCTCTCTCTATCCATACAGAATAATTAACACTTATTTAACAAGAGCATTCAAGTGGCATCTTAGACATCTGCTAGCAATTTAAAACTCCTACTTAATGAATCACTATCAAACCAGATTCTTGATGTAATCGATTTTGTTGTACTCATTTCTCTTTCTTTTCTTTTTGGTGGACTTAAAGAAAGAGACAAATTCCACTCACCGGAGAGAATCCCTTTGACCACAATGGGCAAGGAAGTGATAGTTCTCAACCACCGTATAGTTTCCCAGGTGGCAGCAGCATCAAAATCATCGATGAACGTTTTGTATACTGTCGACCCTGATTCGTTGAGCAGACCATAGGCTTCAGCGTAGACTGGCAAACTATAATAAAGAGAAACAGAGCAGATCATAAAGTACTTTACGCGATAGCAGTGTGGAAAATAATAATCATTTTGTCAATCTCTCTCTATCTCTCTCTCTCTCTCTCTCTCTCTCCATACCTCCCTCTTTGTATGTGTGTGTATGTATGTTATAGTTTTATTATTAATACTGATTAATTAATCTCTGATTAATTAATTTTGCGTATTAATAATAAAACTTAAAAAAAATAATAAAAGAACATTGGTTTTAAAAATGAGCTGGATGAAACTTAGTAAAACTTTTACTTGTTTAAAACTAGAATCGTTAAATACGGTTGCAGTAGTACATCTCCTAATGTCAAAATTAGGTAAGTAGTCAAGTCCCTAATTAAAAATAATTTTTATGTCCGTGTAATACTAACCAAACGTCAGGCCATCAGCTTGCAGCATCGATAATCATCCCTTTCTTTGCACGCCGAATTTTGAAGATGATCCACACCTATTATAATAGCGTATCCCAAGGATCGAATGCATAGAATATGTAATTGTGACGCTCAGAGGAAAAAACGCGTCTAGAATTAACCGACATAATAACTTTAAAGTTATCAAAATATCAATGTTTAATTAAGATAGGGTGAGAAGAATATTTGAAACCACATAACAATTTAAAAATGAAAAGCGCAGGACACTTAATAACGATTGATAAAAAAAAAAAGGCAAAGTAACAACAAGAAAGTCCTGAACAGGTAAAATATTGGAAATAAGTGATGAGAATACTCTGTTCAAAGTACCCACGAAGACTACATAAGCACCTACTATCTTACCTGATGCCTTCTGGGATATCGAAGTTGTTTTTCACATCATTCACCTTGTTACCCATTCTTGGAGAGTCTGCTGTTACTACGATTGCCTTGAAGCCATTTTGTTCAGCCTTCTTCACAATTCGACTAGTGACGTCTCGATTCTTTAGAGGGTAAACCATCATCCAGCGTATTCCATTAGGGGCTGCGTTGACCACATCTTCAATAGAAGTGGTTGAAATACTGCTCATGATCATGAGGGTTCCGATACTCTCAGCAGCTACAAAAAATAAAAATTAAAATTAAAAAAAAGCAAATTGAAATGATAGTCTGAACATTGTGGTATACCAGCAACAAATTTCTCTCATTAAATTAACGCACTTGCCTCTGGCCATTCCCATTTCTCTTTCAGGGTGGAATAAACCGTGATTAGCCGTCGGAGACACGCAGACGGGGAACGATATTTTCTGTTTCAGTAAGTTCACCGACATGTCCAGATTAGCAACGTTGCGTAGCAGTCGAGGTCTGATTCTGTATCTGAACAAAGGAAAATATGAAAAAATAATAATAATAATAACAGATATGCACTATCGGGTTCTGTAATTAAAACACAAAATCCAGGAAACCTCATCTAAACAATGACAGAATTGTTTCTGAACTAATGCTCAAGAAGCCCCTTACCTCAAAAAGGCTTTTGCATTTTCTAGCAGAGTGAAGTTTCCATCAGCACCATCATGGAGATAATCTCGGAAGACTTTTGGAAGAGCAACTCTGCTGTATCTCTCGAAGTCCTCCACAGTCACCATCTGACTAGGATCTGGTCTGCAAAAAAAAAATTCCTATGAAGAATTTAGATGTTTGAATATTCACGCATGAATATTCAAACGTCTTACTCGTGGGTGTAATTTCTTACTTGTGGGTGTCAACGTTTAGATGCGAAAAGTGAAATATTTACGTTGAAAGTTTTCGGTTTCAACTCATTCTCACTAGGTGCACTCACCACTTCAGTAGGTAAACTATTTCACTCGCTTACTGCTCTATGAGAGAAACATCCAGCTCCCATCCCTTTCTAAACTGCAAATAAGCTTAAATTCCACAAATTCCCCCTTGTTCTCTTTCCATATTGCATAACGAAAATTTATGCAATATGCCGATATCCTAAAACATACTCTCAGAAGTTTACAAACACATCATCCCTCTTTGTCTTGTTTACCGGTGTCTGCAGTTCACATTTTCTCTCTCTCTCTCTCTTCATAAGTTATTCTCATAATCCACAAAATAATCTTTATAACTCTTTATTACGTGCTTTTCACAGCTTCTTTATCTTCTTGGAACACAGGAGACCAAATTTGCCACAGTAGTTAAGGTTGTATCAAAGTCCTGTAAATAGGCAAAACCAGTTCGTTATTCTCAGATGCCAATGTTCGTATCATTGTCGCAATTATCCCGAGTTGAATTTGCAATTTTTGTTATGTGACCTTTGAACAATTCCTATCCACCGTAATTCAACGATACCTATATCCATTCGTTTCTTCAAGCATAATCCGACCAATATAATAGGTCACTGGAATTAGCATCCCTAATTATTCTATCTTCCATCATCAGCAAATAACTACGAATTTATTTCAGTTCATTCTCCAGATTATACAAGAGATCTCCAACGTTTTTGACTTGTTTGTTCTACTAGCAGTTCTTTTTCTATTGTAACTGTCATGTATTATAACATCTGCTATAACTGCTCAATGTATATCTGCATTAAATAAGCTTATTCTTCGACATTCCTTCTTTCTTAAATTGGCGGCATAACAATAACATTTGTTTGGATTGCCCTCAGCCTGCACGCTCGATTCCTTTTCTTATATTTGTTAACTTTTCTTCCTTCTACATCATCCTCTTCATACAAATGATCATCATCATCATCATGCGTATCAAGGATTTAGGCATAGCATGCCTGTTCCGGCCGTAGAAGTTATCGTTGAATGTCCTTGTTTTCTTTTTCCTAATGGCTTGTACTTTAAGGCTTGTTTAGGAAATCTTACAAATCTAAGATTACTAAATAAAATTATCTTCTTACAAATGTCTTGCTTAATAACGTTCCACATCCATTTCATTCCCATCTTTTTTGTTCTTAAATCCTAGAGACGCATTCAGATGCTGCCTTAGTTTTTTTTTTTTTTTTTTTAGTATTTTGATAATAAATACGTTATCAACTTGGACTAATTTTGGCACTGTTTCTCCTTTTAATTAATTGCAATACATCAACAAAACTGTTTGAATAATACCAAAAGATCACAATGTCGTGGAAAATATATTCGTACTTACCTTATCGGCGACTCATTACTTGAATAGTTTCCCTGAAAAGCAAAATAATTATGCAATTAGACTATTTTATAATTAAAAAAGACAGTAAATTACGATTAACTGTGTTTTTAAACTGCTAACAGGATATTTTAAAAGCTAATTGTTTTGTTTAGCTTTGATCGGATTGTGTATGCTAAACCCATTTGCCCTCTATTGACAAAAATGTAAAACATAAAAGCAAACATCATATTTGATTAATTAATCTAAAAATATATATATTAAACACCAAAACTTTTTGTGTATTTTTTTTTTTCAGTTTGTAATTGAGATTTAAAAATGCATCAGTAGAAGTAATTTCTTTCAATTGATTGTTTTTAAAAGAATATATCAATTTATGAAATGGCATTAATTAAGATTTTTTATTAAATTGAAGTACGAAACACACGCATTGAGAATGTATCTTACCATTTTTGTACCTAGAGTTGGTGCAATGAACAACATCTGTGTAAATATCACCGAGAGGAAAATAAATCTCCTAACTGCTTTATCAGCGAAATCCTGTTGAAACAAATCTTCAATTAAAATTAGGTACTATCCCGTTCGTCATATTACTGATAATATACAAACTACTATAACTGATGGTGAAAATTTACCACAGAATATAGTTGCAAAGATGAATATTAACAACAGTTTCAAATAAAGAAAAACTAGAAACGAAGCCTGCAAGATTTTTCTGTACCTATCAAGAATATTACCCGATAAAAATAAAATAAAATTAAAGAATAATATAAAAAATTCCCGATTCTAAACAAGAGTAATATATACGTATCGCATAATGAGAAGAAGGGAATTGATTTAAAGATGTCAACTCAAGATTGTATTTTGTACATATTAATGGTGGGAGTCCTAACAGTTCGTTTATTTAGGATTCATATTTGGAATACTTACCTAACAATACACCTGGAAAGTCAAATCAGGTCCTTCGAGGTTATACTACAATTCTGTTTGGTGCGTATAATCATCTCTGTATTACTCTGATGTTATATTCCAAGGTAGTGGGGTCATAGAGACTGCGCACTTTTAAACACCTTTCAGCTTGACACGTATAAAACGCAATGGACGAATAGGATGCTACTGGAAGTTGGTCAGTGACCTATATCCCTCCAGAGAAGACTTTTTTTTTATTATTATTTCCCCTCTGAGTAATATGCAAAGTTGAAAATATATCGTTAAATATCATTGTTCATCGATATATTATCGATACTTATCGAGAGAGAGAGAGAGAGAGAGAGAGAGAGAGAGAGAGAGAGAGAGGGGGGGGTATTTTCCCAAGTCTTGAATTTCCAAAAGCTGATCTTTTCATTAAACGTCTTGACTCAGTCACACATTGAGTTCTCATTCTAATCACTCCGATGAATGTCTGATTTAACTACCAACTCCTGGAAGCCATTACTATCATCACGCCTCATTCGAATATATTAAAACTATAAAGCTTCTAAATGAGGATACACTTTTCGGTAGCCAGTAAAAGACGAGTCTGTCTGGAAGCCGTATATTGATGTTCGGTTATGCGTTTGATTTAAATTCAATGGTTTTGATCGTCCTTTCATTACTAAAACATTTGATTTTCTTGATGTAGTAACAGATATGAGAATGTTTCAAATGAAGTCTCAGTTCCACTGAACAAAGAACAAATTGGCGTTGATTGATTCCACGTAAACAATAGAATTTATGATTTTCTTTACAGTTTTTAGTTTTACAACTTTGGAGCTAATCACTTCCTGATATACGATAAAATTAGCATTATAAAACTTAGTGTACAGTACTGACCGCAAATTCAAAATTATATTGGGAATATTGGAAAGAGAAAAGAAATTACAAATGCACACTCTTCAGTTCGAATGTATCATGACCACCGTTCTTCCAGCTTCTGATCAACCAAGCTGCACGATTGGCAGGAAACATGCTTGCGGTACTATCAGGGTGTGGAGATTCTTCTCGTGCACATTTCTATGCTTTCTCATCTCCAATGAACATGATTTCTTAACTGTTTCAGAGAATCTATTGTTCTACATGATGACGACGTGGTCAGCTGGATTTGGACTCTTCCAGCAAGACAATACCAATTGTCACGAGGCTCGCATTGTTCAAATATGTTCAAAAATAATATATACCGCACAATTCTCCTAATTTGAATTCCATCGAACATTCCTGAGAGGGATACGACTGTCAGCCGACTGTCGACATCAGTCCGTCGCTTGGTTGTTGACCTCTGGGACTTTATTCTGTCTAGATGGTTGAGAATACCTAAGAACAACTTCCGCTATCTAGTTAAGCCAAAGCGAAAGCGGGCGCAAGTGGTTATTTTGGCCAAGGAAGGCACAACACACTACCAGCAAGGTGGTCATAATATTTTATCTCGTGAGTATATAATGTTGCACAACCACCTCACGAAAAAAGATAACCGAATGGAGTTAGTTTCCGCATATTGAAACTAATTCTGCCTCAATACAATCTCTCAATGACTCACATCATAAAACTGTTTGCGATTTAATAATTATATAAAGTTGAGCCTCCGTACCGCAGCTGGGTTAGAGTGGTCAGACCATTGATTGGAAAGACTCGGATTCGCATCTTGTCTATGACGAGGAACCTTCATCAGGTGATTTCAATCAAAGTGTGAGTTAACCAGTCTCATACGGAAGTGGATGGGTTTTCTTCTTTCAAAGTAAGCAGAACCGGCCAGGAGAACACACGCAATTTACCGGTAAAACCACATCACAACCAATAGCTTTATATTTGTTGAGCTTCCGTAAAAGGGGTTCTCAGTTGTATCAACATTCGCCGGTTAATCAATTAACTCTTGTGTTGAGTATGTGGGAAGAAATTAGACATAATGTGTTATGTGTTCGTATTGTTTTTCCACTAAAAAGATCTCGTTTGTGGTCAATAACCTGCTATATTCTCGATGCCCGCATTGCTGCTTATTGTAAAACATAATGGAATTGGAGTGTATAGAGTAGGGCATGAGGGATGAAGGGAGTTGTTTTCCTTGTTATTCCACTAGAAATTTGTCCATGTTTAGTTAAAATCTACCATCATAACGGTAATCTGCAATATTACCTACCGTAGGACAGCAATTTCATTTCCCTTAAACATGAAAGTCCCTTATTAGTCCATAACCTTCTTATCCACAGAGACTAGTTATCTAGTGGTATTCACTTCATTAACGATCTGGACTCCAAATCACAAGAAACTAATAGAATCATTTCAAATATTAACTTCTCCCATCCCCAAAAGTATAAACGAATTATATGATCAGTAAACATACGCTTAATTTGGCATGGGCTGTTAATACTTTATGTAATGTCATTGCAATCTAGATAAAGTTGGCATCATCTGCTTGCTTCTAAACATTGAATTAATCATGTTATATTGCAGTGATATAAATCTGATTAGTTTACAATCTCGTAATGCCTTGCATACGAGTACTTTTATCGATACAGAAGCTGTCTTTCAGCCTATATAGTTAACTTGTGTGAATATTGCGTTTCTTTTCCCGTATTTATATATAGGTGTGATTATAGTGGTTTGTAGCGTGAGAGTATGTGTCCAATTACAAATATTTTATTTAGTAATTTTAACATGATCGGACCTAGTGTATCTGAATATTATCTTGGAGAAATCATGGCTTCGATTTCTTGACATTTGCTTGGATTGATTTGATTAACTTCAGAGCATATTTCTGCTCTTCATGTGGTTGAAAACCACAATGTCGGATTTTATTGTAGTCTGAGTGGAAGATCACGTTCGATGAATGGACGAATCTGTTTTATGTATTCTAGGATGTAGTCTAGAAAGCAATCGTTAAAGTCATTTATTTGGTTTCAGACAAAACAAGACTACAAGCTTAAAAAGAGCATATATAAACATGGGAAAAGAAACTCAATCAGCAGATAGAGACCCATAGCTATACTATCACTTGTCAACGCACAGTTTACAGAAGAATAAACGAACAAAGTCCTTGGCGGATTTCACACATTTAATTAACAGTGTCTTAGCGTAAGCAAACACCTGCCCCGGGTGTTTACTTACCCTTGGACTCGTCGAACTTTTATAGCTTGCTATATTCGGCATGAAACTCTTTGATTTCTATCGTAGACTTTCTTATTCGGCTTTGAAATAATGGAGAATTAAATATCCCGTTAATTTAAATAATTTTTACATCGCCGAAGTGAAGCTTTTTGGCTCTTTATTTCATTAACTGTATAATCATAATTGTAGTTTTTCTTACATAAAAAAAGAAAGTTATTTCGATGTCGATGGTTTCATAAAATCTAATAGATTCGTCTGATGGCATAATGTATTTTTCTTGTCACTCAAAATTTCTTGATAGCAAGCTAATGATTTTTTTATTCCTTGCCTTGTGGCTACAATTCGTTCTTCGTTAGAATCTAGGTCTTCCAAAATCTGTAAACCTTTCTTAATTAAGCTGAGATCTTCTGTTAATTTTGCAATTGTCATGTGCTTTTCTGGTAGAACTGGATCTGGGGTTTTGGTCTCTTCAGTAGCGCTTTGCTCACGCATCTCTATGATCTCTGTGATTCTAAGCTTATTATGTGAGTCTAACAGCTCGCTGACAATCTTCACTGTCGACTTCTAAATCTAATTGCCTGGCAAGGTTGACAACTTCTTCTATTGCCTCGGCAACTTGATCAGTTTCTGGCAACGTTTTCGTTTCGCATTTAAAAAAGGATGGACAAAGTTTTTTCCAGACACCACTCAAGGTTTTTCGGGAAATTTCACCCCAAGAATCTCCGATAATCCTTACAGCATCTAAAACATTAAACTGTTTCCAAAACTCTTTAACAGACAGGTGCTCATTTTGCCTCATAGCTTCATTCAGACTTGCAAACGAACGAATTAAAGTTGCAGGAGGATGACCAGGTGAATTATCAATAATGAGCATAACTTTAAGCGGAATTCTTTTAAACTGGCAATAACGTTCAACTTCAGGTATGAAGTGGTGACCAAACCAGTCTTCAAAAATAGAAGCTGTCACCCAAGCTTTAGAATTTGACTTCCAAATCACTGGCAAGCCAGCTTTAGATTTTTTTTAGAGCTCTTGGATTTTCGGAGCGATAAATTAAGAGAAGTTTTAACTTGCAATCACCAGCTGTATTTCCACCAAGCATTACTGTCAACCGGTCTTTGGAAGTCTTAAAGCCAGGAAATGTTTTTTCTTCGCGTGCGATGAAAGTTCTCTTAGGCATCTTTTTCCAGAACAAGCAAGCCGGTCTCGACATTAAATATGGTTTGACTGCTATAGCTACCTTCCTCGATGATAGCCTTAAGTGTCTCAGGAAAAGAAGACGTAGCCCCTTTATCAGCGCTTGCCGCCTCTCCACTCTCCGCGATGCTGTGCCAGTGACAGGGATTTTTAAATCGGTTGAACCAACCATTACTGGTCACGAAATTTTTTTCTTTGGCCGCTTCTCCAGCTTCTACTTTTAGCCTCTCAAAAATCAGCTTGACTTGGCTACATATCGTCGTTTGATCAACTGGACAATTTTTTACTCTCACTTGATTATCACACGGTAATTTAACATCGTTTCCATCTCACCAATAATCCCAAGACGTTTATGAATTATGCTTGAATTCAATGATTGCGCATTTTTCACAGCAGCGAGATTTCTGTGTAACCAGTTGGAGGAACACAAGTGTTCTGGGGAACACCGATTAAGAACCACTGGTCTAAAGTGTCTATAAATGTGTCGTTTTATCTCGAATTCCTCGTATGATTATTTTTTTAGTGCTCACAATGTCTGAAATTAAGCTCTAAATTCGGTGCATTTAAGAAAGATTGCAAATTATTCTTCTAAGCCAGTTTCATCCGTCTCTAGTTTTACAGAGATCCTCCGAATATCTTTTCCATCACATATAATTATTATGTTTTATACATACATCCGTTTATTATATTTAGAACAACTTTATTATCCCGTTCTTAACTGATAATGTAAATGCTGACGAAAACCTTTTCTATCCCTTTCTATTATTCCCCCCACTCTCCTCCAAAATCACTAAAACAGGAGCCGCTGCTAAGCAGCACCCTTTTAACACCCGAACAACTTCGCTGTCTTCTCTTTCATTCCATCTAATGTGGTTCTTTGGAACACTCTCCTCCTCCTCTCTGCCTTCCCCAGAAATTACAACCCTCAGCTGTTCAAGCAAAATGTGAACAGATTCCTCCTTTCTTCCATTCATGTTGCCCACCCATGGCACTAACATGCTATAGGTCTTGTGGCTTTCGTGTGTAGACCAGATAGAAAAAAAAAATTGTACATTGAACATTTTCTATGTAAAGTTATCTTTTTTTTTATAACGGCTAAAATGTGGACAAAATTACGTAAATGCATTATCTATTTGAGAAATGCTTTCAATGTAACTACGTTGTCAGTTAAAGCAGACTATCTTTATCTTCATTGCAATCCAAGGTTAACAAACTTAATCAACCTTGAATAATTAAAAATTATTGTTACTCAGTTTTCTCTTTAGATTAAGAGTCCTTATCCTTATAAGGACTGGCTTAAAGGGGCGAAGCAAGAATGCTTTTCATCTTCCCCGTTATCTGTATCGGACAGTGTAGGGATAAGGTGTTATTGAGCTATTAAAACTCTGATCATGGCAGAAGGGTAACAGCAGTAGCCGAGCCTCAGTTAGAACTTCATTGGCTACAGCATTGCCATCCATTACCCTCCAAGGGTATTGTAAGGGATTGAATGAATCAATCTCATCCATACCTTTAGATTAAGAAAGTTGTACAGTTTTCACTTATACTAAATTTATTGTAATTCAAAAAAGGTGTGGTAACATTTTTAAAGATTTTGCATTATATTCAGTACTTTGCTTACATCTGAGAAATGCTTTCAATGTAACTACATTGTTACATTGAAAGCCTTTAAAATCTTTAATAATTTTGAATTTTGTTTCCAAAGTCAATGTTTTTCTTTTCTTGCTAGCAGTATAAGAATCGGACTTGCTTCTTTTGGATGACTTTATTATTTTTTATGTGATAAAATGTTTATCAAGAACATAACATTAAACAATCGCAAGGTTTGTAGACTATAAAAATCGTGTATGAATGGAGACCGCGCGAAACACGTCAGTGCTTGTTCACAAGATGTGCGACACTGGCGAATGCGGCCGGCGCCGCAAAGATACAACTAGTGGTGAGGCGTGAAGCAGGACGGGAATACGTACATATAAGAAATTGCGTAACTCTAGATTCACGTAAGTCGGGATAGCGTAAGTCGGGGTATTACTGTATATTAATATTGTTTTATTATTTATTAATATTAATAATATTAATATTAATTTAATATTCATTTTTAGTATAAAAATACGATATGTCCGGTAACAGAAGGAATTTTTCTCTTTCGAAGAAATCTCAATCATCCAACCGAAGTACTAATGAATGTTGGTAAGAAAAAATAACTGAATACGTGAGAGAGCACTGAAAGATGACCAAAAATAATAATATCTTTGAATTTTTATAGTTAGATATATTATCCATTTAAAATTAATCTAGTAAATTCTATTGCTAATAAATTTTATTTTATTTTTTTTTTGCAAAAAGTATGCCAAAATCTTTAAAAATGTTACCACACCTTTTTTGAGTTACAATAAATTTGATATAAGTGAAAACGGTACAACTTTTTTAGATATGTCAAGTGACATATCTTTGTTTAACTGTTGGATGGCGTCTTTGATATCGTTTACATTCTCCTGCCATACATATATATACTGTATAAGGTCAGTTTTGATCATTTTCTTTCTTCCTAAAAATGGCGGCTCGCATTGTTGTCTCGCATAATGTTGTTGTTGCGAAGAATGTTTTTTGATTTCAGTGGTGATTAGTGAGTTTTAGATATTGTGAATCTGCTTTGTTTGCGGAATAGAAGGTAAGAATTTAACTTTTGATACAATTTTCTGGCCCTAGCCCGTTCTATTCGCCATCATACCTATCCGAAATATATCTTAATATTTCGTACACAAGAATGGAGAATGTAAACGATATCAAGGACGCCATTCAACAGCTAAACAAAGATATGTCACTTGACATTCTCAAATTCATCCTTAAGAAATTTGATACAGACTATCCTGGTTGCTTGAATCTCT